>NW_027309930.1:300000-494927 GCF_047496795.1 Chiloscyllium punctatum
ACAACGCATACAGGCCCTTTATGGTACCATTCGGCTAATACCGGACATTAGACATACGCAACATAGCACATTGCAGCGCAGTACAGTTTGTTTATGAAACCGCACGGCTAATGAAGGAATATAGATTCAAATATATTAGAGAATTACAGCACAACACAGTCCATTTCTGGAATCACTCGGCTCACGCCGGACATGAGAGCAATACAACACAGAACACTAAAGCACAGTACAGCCCCTTGATGGAGCGCCTCGGCTAATGAAGGAAGTTAGACTGTTCGAACACACAGCATTACAGATATGAACAGGCACTTTATGGTATCATTCGGCTAATACCGGACACTAGATCAATACAACACAGCACATTACATCGCAGTACAGGCCGTTTATGGTACCATTTTTCTAATACGGGACATTAGATCAATACAACATAGCACATGGCAGCGCAGTACCGTTCATGTATGAAACAGCTCGGCTAAAAAGGAATATTGATTCAAAGAGATTAGAGAATTACAGCACAGCACAGTCCATTTACGGTGCCATTCGGCTAATACCGGATATTAGATCAATACAACATAGCACATTACAGCGCAGTACAGGCCCTTCAAGGTACAACTCGGCTAATCAAGGAAGTTAGACTTATAAAACATAGAGCATTATATCGCAATACAAGCCCTTCATGGTACCATTCAGCTAATGTGGGACATTAGTCCAATACAACACAGAACACTGAAGCACAGTACAGCCACTTGATGGAGCACCTCCGATAACGAAGGAAGTTATTCTGATAGCACACACAGCATTACAGATATGAACAGGCACTTTATGGTACCATTCGGCTATTACCAGACATTAGATCAATACAACATAGCACATTACAGCGCAGTACAGGCCGTTTATGGTACCATGAGGCCAATGCGGGACATTAGATCTATACAACATACACATTACAGCGCAGTACCGTTCATTTATGAAACAGCACAGCTTAAAAGGAATATAGATTCAAAGATATTAGAGAATTCCAGCATAGCACAGTCCATTTATGGTGCCATTCGGCTAATACTGGACATTAGATGAATACAAAATAGCACAATACTGTGCACTCCAGGCCCTTGAAGGAACAACTCGGCTAATCAAGGAAGTTAGACTAATAAAACATACAGCATTTCAACGCAATACAGGCCCTTGATGGTACTATTCAGATAATACAGAACATTAGACCTATCCAACATATTACATTGCAGCACAGTCGAAGTTCTTTATGAAACCGCTCGGCTAATAAAGATATATAGATTCATAGAGAGTAGGGAATTACAGCACAACACAGTCCATTTATGGTACCATTCGGCTAATACCGGACATTTGATCAATACAACAGAGCACAATACAGCTCAGTACAGGCCCTTCAAGGAACAACTCAGCGAGTAAAGGAAGTTAGACTGACAGAACGTACAGCATTACATCGCAGTACTGGCCCGTTATTGTACAATTCAGGTCATGCAGGACTTTAGACCAATACAACACAGAACACTAAAGCGCAGTACAGCACCTTGATGGAGCGCCTCGGCTAATGAAGGAAGTTAGACTGATCGAACACACAGCATTACAGATATGAACAGGCACTTGATGGTACCATTCGGCTAATACTGGACATTATGTCAATAAAACATAGCACAGCACAGCGCAGTACAGGCCGTTTATGGTACCATTAGGCTAATACGGGACATTATATCAATACAACATAGAACATTACAGCGCAGTACAGTTCATTTATGAAACAGCTCGGCTAAAAAGGAATATAGATTCAAAGAGATTAGAGAATTACAGCACAGCACAGTCCATTTATGGTGCCATTCGGCTAATACCGGACATTAGATCAATACAACATAGCACATTACAGCGCAGTACAGGCCCTTTATGGTACCATTCGGCTGATACAAAACATCAGAATGATACACATAGCACATTGCAGCGCCG
The DNA here is from genome assembly GCF_047496795.1 of Chiloscyllium punctatum. Lineage (NCBI taxonomy): Eukaryota > Metazoa > Chordata > Chondrichthyes > Orectolobiformes > Hemiscylliidae > Chiloscyllium > Chiloscyllium punctatum. The sequence goes on from NW_027309930.1 coordinate 301,975, forward strand.
TGCAGGTCCCTTATGAAACCGCTCGGCTAATAAAGTTATATAGTTTCATAGAGAGTAGGTAATTACAGAACAGCACAGTCCATTTATGGTACAATTCGGCTAATACCGGGCATTAGATCAATACAACAGAGCACAATACAGCTCAGTACAGGCCCTTCAAGCAACAACTCAGCGAATAAAGGAAGGTTGACTGACAGAACGTACAGCATTACATCGCAGTACTGGCCCTTTATGGTACCATTCAGCTAATGCGGGACATTAGACCAATACAACACAGAACACTAAAGCACAGTACAGCCCCTTGCTGGAGCACCTCGGCGAATGAAGGAAGTTATTCTGATAGAACACACAGCATTACAGATATTAACAGGCAATTGATGGTACCATTCGGCTAATGCCGGACATTAGATCAATACAACATAGCACATTACAACGTAGTACAGGCCCTTTAAGGAACAACTCGGCTAATAAAGGAAGTTAGACTGACTGAACCTACAGCTTTACATCTCAGTACAGGCCCGTTAAGGTACCATTCAGCTAATGCGGGACATTAGACTAACACAACACAGAACACTGAAGCACAGTACAGCCCCTTGATGGAGCACCTCGGCTAACGAAGGAAGTTAGAACAGACAGCATTACAGATATGAACAGGCACTTGATGGTACCATTCGGCTAATACCGGACATTATGTCAATAAAACATAGCACAGTACACCGCAGTACAGGCCGTTTATGGTACCATTGGGCGAATGCGGGACATCAGATCAATACAACATTGCACATTACAGCGCAGTACAGTTTATTTATGAAACAGCTCGGCTTAAAAGGAATATTGATTCAAAGAGATTTAAGAATTACAGCACATCACAGTCCATGTATGGTGCCATTCGGCTAATACCGGACATTAGATCAATACAACATAGCACAATACTGCGCAGTACAGGCCCTTCAAGGAACAACTCGGCTAATCAAGGAAGTTAGACTCATAAAACATACAGCATATCAACGCAATACAGGCCCTTTATGGTACCATTTTGCTAAGAAAGAACATTTGACCTATCTCACTTAGCACATTGCAGCGCAGTACAGGTCCTTTATGAACGCGCTCGGCTAATACAGGAAAATAGATTCATAGAGAGTAGGGAATTACAGCACAGCACAGTCCATTTATGGTCCCATTCGGCTAATACCGGACATTAGATCAATACAACAGAGCACAATACAGCGCAGTACAGACCCTTGAAGGAACAACTCGGCTAATAAAGGAAGTTAGACTGACAGAACGTACAGCTTTACTTCGCAGTACACGCCCTTTATGGTACCATTCAGCGAAAACGGGAAATTAGACCAATACATAACAGAACACTAAAGTACAGCACAACCCATTGATGGAGCGCCTCGGCTAATGAAGGAAGTTAGACTGATCGAACACACAGCATTACAGATATGAACAGGCACTTGATGGTACCATTTGGCTAATACCGGACACTCGATCAATACAACACAGCACATTACAGCACAGTACAGGCCGTTCATGTTACCATTTGGCTAATATGGGACATTAGATCAATACAACATAGCACATTGCAGCGCAGTACCGTTCGTTTATGAAACAGCTCGACTAAAAAGGAATATAGATTCAAAGAGATTAGAGAATTACAGCACAGCACAGTCCATTTATGGTGCCATTCGGCTAATACCGGATATTAGATCAATACAACATAGCACATTACAGCGCAGTACAGGCCCTTTATGGTACCATTCGGCTGATACAGAACATCAGAATGATACAACATAGCACATTGCAGCGCCGCGCAGGTCCCTTATGAAACCGCTCGGCTAATAAAGGTATATAGATTCATAGAGAGTAGGTAATTACAGAACATAACAGTCCATTTATGGTACAATTCGGCTAATACCGGGCATTAGATCAATACAACAGAGCACAATACAGTTCAGTACAGGCCCTTCAAGCAACAACTCAGCGAATAAACGAAGGTTGACTGACAGAATGTACAGCATTACATCGCAGTACTGGCCCTTTATGTACCATTCAGCTAATGCGGGACATTGGACCAATACAACAGAGAACACTAAAGCACAGTACAGCCCCTTGATGGAGCACCTCGGCGAATGAAGGAAGTTATTCTGATAGAACACACAGCATTACAGATATGAACAGGCACTTGATGGTACCATTCGGCTAATACCGGACATTAGATCAATACATCATAGCACATTACAGCGCAGTACAGGCCGCTTATAGTACCATTAGGCTAATACGGGACATTAGATCAATACAACATAGCACAATACAGCGCAGTATAATTCATTTCTGAAACAGCTCGACTAAAAAGGAATATAGATTCAAAGAGATTAGAGAATTACAGCACAGCACAGTCCATTTATGGTACCATTCGGCTAATACCGGATATTAGATCAACACAACACAGCACATTACAGCCCAGTACAGGCCGTTTATGGTAACATTCGGCTAATACTGGACATTAGACCAGTACAACATAGCACATTACAGCGCAGTAAAGACCCTTTAAGGAACAACTCACCTAATAAAGAAAGTTAGACTGACAGAACGCACAGCATTACATCGCAGTACAGGCCGTTTATGGTACCATTCGGCTAATATGGGACATTAGATCAATACAACACAGCACATTGCAGCGCAGTACCGTTCGTTTATGAAACAGCTCGGCTAAAAAGGAATATAGATTCAAAGAGATTAGAGAATTACAGCACAGCACAGTCCATTTATGGTGCCATTCGGCTAATAGCGGACATTAGATCAATACAACACAGCACAGTACAGCGCAGGACAGGCCGTTTATGGTACCATTCAGCTAATACTGGACATTGGATCAATACAACATTGCACATTGCAACGCAGTACAGTTCATTTATGAATCAGCTCGGCTAAAAAGGAATAAAGATTCAAAGAGATGAGAGAATTACAGCACAGCACAGTCCATTTATGGTGCCATTCGGCTAATACCGGATATTAGATCAATACAACATCGCACATTGCAGGGCAGCACCTTTCATTTATGAAACAGCTCGGCTAAAAAGGAATATTGATTCAAAGAGATTAGAGAATTACAGCACAGCACAGTCCATTTATGGTGCCATTCGGCTCATACTGGACATTAGATCAATGCAACATAGCACAATACAGCGCAGTACAGACCGCTTATGGTAAAATTCGACTAATACCGGACATTAGATCAATACAACATCGCACATTGCAGGGCAGCACCTTTCATTTATGAAACAGCTCGGCTAAAAAGGAATATTGATTCAAAGAGATTAGAGAATTACAGCACAGCACAGTCCATTTATGGTGCCATTCGGCTAATACTGGACTTTAGATCAATACAACAGAGCACAATACAGCGCAGTACAGGCCCTTTAAGGAACAACTCGGCTAATAAAGGAAGGTTGACTGACAGAACGTACAGCTTTACACCGCAGTACTGGCCCTTTATGTACCATTCAGCTAATGCGGGACATTAGACCAATACAACACATAACACTAAAGCATAGTACAGCCCCGTGATGGAGCATCTCAGCTGATGAAGGAAGTTAGACTGATCGAACACACAGCATTACAGATATGAGCAGGCACTTGATGGTATCATTCGGCTAATACCGGACATGAGATCAATACAACAGAGCACAGTACAGCGCAGTACAGGCCGTTTATGGTACCATTATTCTAATACGGGACATTAGATCAATACAACATAGCACATGGCAGCGCAGTACCGTTCATGTATGAAACAGCTCGGCTAAAAAGGAATATTGATTCAAAGAGATTAGAGAATTACAGCACAGCACAGTCCATTTATGGTACCATTCGGCTAATACTGGACATGAGATCAATACAACAGAGCACAGTACAGCGCAGCACAGTCCCTTTATTGTACCATTCGGTAATACAGGACGTTAGGTCACTACAACATTGCACATTGCAACGCAGTTCTGTTCATTTATGAAACAGCTCGGCGAAAAAGGAATATAGATTCCAAGAGATTAGAGATTTACAGCACAGCACAGTCCATTTATGGTACCATTAGGCTAATACGGGACATTAGATCAATACAACAAAGCACAGTACAGCGCAGTAAAGGACGTTTATGGTACCATTCGGCTAATGCGGGACATTAGACCGATACAACATAGCACATTGCAGCACAGTGCAGGTCCTTTACGAAACCGCTCGGCGAATAAAGGTATATAGATTCATAGAGAGTAGGGAATTACAACACAGCACAGTCCATTTATGGTAACATTCTGCTAATACCGGACATTAGATCAATACAATACAGCACAGTACAGCGCAGTACAGGCCCTTCAAGGAACAACTCAGCTAATCAAGGAAGTTAGACTGACAGAACGCACAGCATTACATCGCAGCACAGGCTCTTTATGGTACCATTCAGCTAATGCGGGACATTAGACAAAAACAACACAAAACACTGAAGCACAGTACAGCCCCTTGATGGAGCACCTCGGATAACGAAGGAAGTTAGAACGATAGAAAACACAGCATTACAGATATGAACAGGCACTTGATGGTACCATTCATTAATACTGGACATTAGATCAATACAACAACATAGCACAGTACAGCACAGTACAGGCCGTTTATGGTACCATTCAGCTAATACCGGACATTAGATCAAGACAACATAGCACATTGCAACGCAGTACAGTTCATTTATGAAACACCTCAGCTTAAAAGGAATATAGATTCAAAGAGATTAGAGAATTACAGCACATCACAGTCCATTTATGGTGCCATTCGGCTAATACCGGACATTAGATCAATACAACATAGCACAATACAGCGCAGTACAGACCCTTTAAGGAACAACTCAGCTAATAAAAGAAGTTAGACAGGCAGAACGTACAGCATTACAACGCAATACAGGCCCTTTATGGTACCATTCAGCTAATACTGGAATTAGATCAATACAACGTAGCACAATACAGCGCAGTACAATCCGTTTATGGTACCATTCAGCTAATACGGGACATTAGATCAATACAAAATAGTACAATGCAACGCAGTACAGTGAATTTATGAAACACCTCGGCTAAAAAGGAATATAGATTCAAAGAGATTCGAGAATTACAGCACAGCACAGTTCATTTATGGTGCCATTTGGCTTATACCGGACATTAGATCAATACAACACAGCAGTTTACAGTGCAGTACAGGCCGTTTATGGTACCATTCGGCTAATGCGGGACATTAGACCTATACAACATAGCACATTGCAGGGCACTGCAGGTCCTTTATGAAACTGCTCGGCTAATAAAGGTATATAGATTCATAGAGAGTAGGGAATTACAGCACAGCACAGTCCATTTATGGTAATATTCGGCTAATACCGGACATTAGATCAATACAACAGAGCACAATACAGCGCAGTACAGGCCCTTTAAGGAACAACTCAGCTCATCAAGGAAGTCAGACTGACAGAACGCACAGCATTACATCGCAGTCCAGGCCCTTTATGGTACCATTCGGCTAATACCGGACATTAGATCAATACAACACAGCACATTACAGCGCAGTACAGGCCGCTTATAGTACCATTAGGCTAATACCGGACATTAGATCAATACAACATAGCACAGTACAGCGCAGTACAGGCCCTTTGTGGTACCATTCGGCTAATACGGGACATTAGATCAATACAACATAGCACAGTACAGCGCAGTACAGGCCCTTTGTGGTACCATTCGGCTAATACGGGACATTAGATAAATACAACATAACACATTACAGCGCAGTACAGGCCCTTTAAGGAACATCATTGTCTAGTAGTGGACATAGTTTGAATGTCAGAGGGGAAAGTCTTAATAGGGATCTAAGGGGCAACGTTTTCAAAGACAGGATGCTTTATATGTAACGACACGCCCGAGGAAGTCGTGGAGGCTGGGACAATTACAACATTTAAAAGGCATCTGGATGGACAAATGAATAAGAAGTGTTTAGGGGGATGTGGGTCAAATGCTGGCAAATGGAACTACATTAATATAGGACGTCTATCTGGCAGGGTCGAGTTGAATAGAAATGTCTGTTTCCATGCTGGATAGCTCAATGAAACTACATCTTCTGTAAAACTTTCTCCTGTCATCTTAAAATTACCCCCTTATCTTTAAATCCACCACCCTATGGAAATGACCGTAAGGTTGATAAACTCTTCCACTTCTATGCTTCAGTGGAACAGGTCCCAGTCCATCGAGCCAATCCTTATAACTTAAACACTCCATTCCCAGCAACAGCCTGGTAAATCTATTCTGAACCCTCTCCTGTTTAATAATATTCTCAATGTAACTAGGTGACCAGAACTACACAGTACTCCAGGACAGACCTCACGAATGTCCAGCATAGCCTGAAGATAATGTTTCAGCTCCTGTACTCAAGGGTCTGAGCAATGAAGGCCAGCAAGCCAAACGCCTTCATAACCACCCTGCCTACACATGATGCAAACTTCCAAGAAATATCCCAGAAACCCTAGATCTCTCTGTTCTACAACGCTATCAATGGCTCGACGTTTAATTGTGTATGTCCTCTCCTTGTTTGTTTCACCAAATTGCGATACATTGTATTTATTGAAATTAAACTCCATGTGCCACTCCTCAGCCCAGTGAGTGATAGGACTGGGGAAGAAAGGCACGACAGTAACCATCTGCCTTGGATTCCTTCGTGGTTTTAAGAAGAGAACAGTCACACGTTAGAGGCGGGCAAGTGTGATTGGTGTTTTTGATCCAGGTAGTATGTTCTTCCTTCGTCTCTGGTGTTCAGTAATAACTCTCTATTCCAGGTACTTTCTCGTGCAGAGTGTGTCTACAGGATGTCTTTTCCTCACATTGTAGATGGCAGAAAATAGCCACTTCAGGTGGAAATCAGAGCCAAACGATTAAAGCTCCTCATAGTTTTTCTCGAAGGCAAAACACATAAATTGAACATCCTATAGTTGAGTTGAGTTCCTTTCATATTCTTAACAAAGTGATTCTTTCAACTGAGTAATTCAGTAAAGTTAACCAAATTTTAATGAACCCACACAAAGCTGAAAGCTGACATTTAAAATGTGACCCAAATTCTGAGTATGGTTTAAGTCTTGTTAGTGGCAACTCCCATGCCTCTGAGCCAGAGCTCTGGGTTAGATTCCAATACCTGAACTTACGTGGTAGTGTCTGTCACTCTGGAGCAGAAGGTCTGGATTCAAGTCCAGCCTGTAACGGAGGCATGTCACAGTATTCTAAAACTGACTGATGAACAAACGCATAGGAGAATAATGTTGCAACTTTTGGGATTATTGCCAAGTGGTGGTAGTATCTCAGCACAAAAGTCTAAATAAAACTCCCACGGAGTGTTTCATAATTTGGCTGAACAATTTGTTAAAATGATTTTAGAATTGTGACTTGATGGAGAAGGAAGAGGAGTCAGTATTAAATTTCAGAAGTTAGGCCCAGGGTTACTGAAAACACAGCCATTCGTGTTGATTGGAGTCACATTTGCACATTCTCGAGGTTTATAAAATGATGAAGACCATGGATCGGATGATTAGTCAGGGTCTTTACCCCAGGGTAGGGAAGCCCAAAACTAGTGGACATAGAATCAAGGTGAGATGGACAATATATAAAGAGGACCGGAGGGGACCATTTTCACACAGAGGTGGTATGTGTATGCAATGAGTTGCCAGACGAAGTGGTGAAGGATGGTACAAATTACAACATTTAAAAGCAGCTGGATGGGGACATGAATTGGAATGGTTTAGAGGGATATTGTACAAATGCTGGAAAATGAAACTAAGTTAATTTATGACATCTTGTTGGCAAAAATGCGTTTGACCAAAGTGCCTGTTTCTGTGCTGTACATTTCTATGATTCATTGATCCAATTAAAAATGATTTCTTTGTAATCTTATGTAACACTCTTTACCTTCTACTATACAACTAAACTTGGCATCATCTGTAAACTTGCTCACCATGCATTGCATAATTCTCATCTAAGTCACTGATGTAAGTAACAAACAAAAGTGGATCCAGCACCAATCCCTGTGGAACGCCACTGGTAACAGGTCTCCAATCCAAAAGACAACCTTCCTCCACCACCCTCTGCCTCCTGACAATAAACTGAAACGCACTTACGCATACAGACAGAGAGACACAGACACAATCTGTCTTTAAGACAGCGATAGATACATTTTGATTCATAAGGGGATAAAGGTTGCAGTGAGAAGGCAGGAGAATTTTGTTGAGAAAAATGTCAGCCATGATTAAACAACAGATCAGATTTGATGCACCAAACAGTCTAGTTCTGCACCAATTTCATGCGCTCTATGCTTACGCTGTCTGAAATGTCTAACCAAGAGAACAGTGGAGGCTGAATTTGATAAATACTTTACTGAAGAGAGTCAATGGGAATGTGCGATAGGTTTGAGGGGCTGATTGGTCTCTGTCTTTCCTATTGGTTGTGCCCTCATTTTTGAAATGGGAAGCTGACTTGCTGTGAGGTTCATACACTTTCAAATTTAGAGGTTTCCCCATTTATGATTGAGATACCAATGTTCCTATCTTCCTAGGGTTGTGCTGTCTGTAGTATTCTCATCGCCAGGGAACAGTGAAGATTGGGCCATATAGTCATAGAGTCCTAGAGATGTGCAGCACGAAATCAGACCTTTTGGTTAAACTGACCCATGCTGACCGCATATCTCAACCCAATCTAGTCCCAATTGCCACATCCCTCCAAAACCTCTCCTATTCATATACCCATGCAGATGCCTTTTAATGTTGCAATTGTACCAGCCTGCACCACTTCCTCTGGCAGCTCATTCCACACACGTACCACTTTCTGCATGAAAACGTTGCCTGTTAGGTCACTTTTATATCTTTCTACACTCACCCTCAACTTATGCCCTCTAGTTCTGGACTCCCTTACTCCAAGGAAAACACCTTGCCTATTTACCCTATCCAAGCCCTTCATGATTTTATAAACCGCAATAAGGTCATCTCTCAAAGACAATCCCTTATTTTAATGTGTAGTGACTGCAGCAATTTTTCAACACAACAGCCAAAAATGAAATTAATGATGAAGATTATTGGTTGTGTTGTTAAAGGGTCGCATATTCATCACTCTAATAGGAACTCTCCCCCCTCCTCAGAGTCTGAACGTCAACATTGAGCAAATGACTGACACTGCAGATGGTTCTATCGTTGCAATAGAAAGACAGCATTTTTGATTGGGTAGCGATCACCCCAAATGTTAGTCTATATTCTGTGCTCATCTTTTAAACTCTCAGGGATCAGGATCATTGTCAGTACGAACTCCACGTGAACATCTGACAACAAATGGCCCGAATGGAGGATCGCTGATATCAGAAACAAATCGATTATCAGCTACACAGTATAGCAGGAGGCCATGCAACCTTTCTAGGCTGTTAAACAGGAACAGGAAAGCCCTGGTCTGCTACCAGGAAATACAGAGTCGAGATAATTACTTATTTTCAGGTTGGAAAGCTGTGACTCGTGGAATTCCTCTGGAAACAGTGTGAGGCCATCTACAGTTTACAGTCCAGATTAATGATTTGGATGAAGGGGCTGAATGGACTGGAGCTCAATTTGCTCATACACCAGGATAGTCATTCAACAGGGTAGATCGTCTGCAATGGGATATAGATAGGGGAGGGCAGAGCTTCTGTAATGGGATACAGACAGGGCAGGGCAGTGAGTAAAGCTTCGCCAAAAGAAAACTGTTTAATGTAGGTGATGGGAAGTCTGTGTTTTAGAAGACAAATATAACTGTAAATAATATAACTGGAGGCAGATTGCCGAACTCCATAGCACAAAGGGACTCGTGTGTCCTGGTACACAAATCACATATGCAGCACGTGATTTGAAAATTAACTGAAACGATACTTTTTCGTGCAAAGAGTATTGGGACTGATCGAAAAGATGTTTCTTTGCATCTGTACAGGCCGTTGCTCGGACCATACCTGATGTACTGTGCAAGGCTGTAATTCCACTGAAGTTAAAAACAAACTGCTTTTGAAATTTTTCAAATATGTTTCTCTTTACTTGCTCTTGTGAGTAGACAGGATAGTGAAGAAGGAGTTTGGTATGCTTGCCTTTATTGGTCAGTGCATTGAGTATGCGAGTTGGGAGATCATGTTGCGATTGGGCAGAGTGTTGGTGAGGCCAGATTTAGAATACTGTGTTTAATTCAGTTCGCTCAGCTACAGAAAGGATGTTGTTAAACCTCAAAGGGTGCAGAAAAGATTTACAAGGATATTGCCAGGAGTGGAGGGTTTGAGGTATGGGGGAGGCTGAACTAACTGGGGCTTGTTTACTCTGTAACATCGAAGGCTGAGGCGTGACATCGTGCACATTTGTAAAATTATGAGAGGCATGGAGAGTCTGAATAGCCAAGTATTTTTCACAGGATAGGGGAATCCAAACCTATAGGACAAAGGATTAAGGTGAGGCGAGAAAGATAGTAAAGGGACAATATTTTCATCCAGATTGTGGATTTCATTTTAATTTATTTCATCCAAAGTTTCATCCAACATTTAAAAGGCATCTGGCTATGCATATTAATAGGAAGGATTGACAGGGATATGGGCCTAATGCTGACAAATGGGTTGATATCAGATTGGGATGTCTGCGTTAGTGGACAGGTTTCCCTGCTGTACGACACTGTAAGGGAGATGAAGAGAAATGCTAAAAGGGTCATTTGAGTGGGAATTCTCTTCCCCAGAGGTATGTAGTTTCTCTTTGTTCACATTTATTCAAACTGAGTTCATTAATATTTGACAGAGATTGAGTCATGGATAATGGAATACACACAGGACATTAGGGCTGAGACCACAACCTGTTATTCCACAATCTTAGTGCCTAGTGGAACAGTTTCCTAGTGTCGAACGACCTAACCCTGCTCCTGAATGAGATGCTCCATTGTTCCATTCAGCCCCTCCAATCTGCTAGACAGTAGCAATTGGAGGCTACATACTGTATCACCTGGTGCACAGAAACAAGGAAGACCATTCAGAGGTCTTTCAGTGATCTAGATCCCCTGACTCTCTCGAATAGAAAAGTCCTGACATTCACTTCTCTCTCTTTGAAGAAACCATTGCTTTGCTTATACACCATGACCTATTGATATAAGTGAGACAGGTGAATACAAGTGCTTAGCTAAGTGCGACTGGCCCTGGTATCAGGGCAGTATTTAACTCAGGATAACATGAAGGACCCTTAGCAAAATTGTACTTCATCAGAATCCGTTGCAAACTCTGCGCTGTTTGGAGTCATTTACAGCTCAATTGAAGTTGTTTATCATCATTGGGCATCAATCATCTCAGCTGTGCGACATCACTGCAGGAGATCCTCAGTGTAGCTCCCTCAGCCCAGGCATCTCCAGAACCCTACAGTGTGGAAGCAAGCCATTCGGCCCACTGAGTTCACACCGATCAGAAGTGGAGATATTCACTGTAGGTTGCACAATATTCAGAACACTTCGCCATCCCTCAGGTCCTAAATCAGTCTGTGTCCATGCGCAACAAGACCTGGACAGCATTCAAGCCTGTACTGTTTAACTGCCGTTAACATTTATGTAATAGCGCTGCCAGACACTGCACATTTCGACAGTAAACGAAGGAGTTCACTCGGCATCTCAGTTTGGCTTCATAAGAATATGGGAAAGTCATTCTGCCCATCAAAACAATTTGCAAAAAGAGAGACAGCCCATTCCGTCCCTACTGCCTGTTACACAGGAAGACAAGCTCTCTGTCCAACATCGCACGTCACTTACACAGGATCAGAAAGAGACAAATTCACACTCGGAGTCATTTACAAAGGAACAAGAAGAGGTCATTCAGCTTTTCAAGTCACTAACCCAGGAACAGGAAGGTGTCAGAGATGGTCCAAGATCACAAACAAATGGAACAGGGACTGAACAGATAGCCTGCTCCACTTTGTTCCTCGTGGCTTTACTACTCACAGTACATATGTGTTACTTAAACATGGTTTCCTGGGAGTAGGAATGACGACGTTTTTTTAAAGCAGGTTCAAAGTCATCTTCTATGGCTGAGAAAGCAGAGCCATGTTCTCTCTAGAAGTCAGAAACTGATGTAGCATGGCTAACTGTTGTACAGTGAAGGAATTACGGCTTTTGACAGGACTGTGTACAACGTAACATTGATTGCAGAGTCACACAGTAACTGTGCATGAAAGTGTTCAGAGTTTATTCAGAGCCCGTATCTTACTGTCAATCCAAATGAGGTTTTTGCACAGATACGGAAACTATCAAGAATCGACCATCCTACGGAAAGTATGGAATTTCTTACCTTCTCAACGGCTGCTTGAGGCATAATGAGCGTCCGTCCATAATCATCAAGTTTCAAGTTCTTATTACCTTACAGCGCTGCAGATTAAACACATAATTACTACATTCTCTCCTTATGGTAACACCATGCCAGGGTTCAGTCTGGTGAAAATCCTTTGCGCTGTCTCGGTGACATAGAGATCATTATTTATAAAGCAGACTCAGCCTGTACACATTACCCAAATATTGGCTTAATAAAACACTACAATTGAGTAAGATACATTTATTCTGGTACTTTAATAATTTTCAATGGCAGACCACACATCCTTTACGGTTATACTTACTTCCTATCTCGGAAGAATTCTGTTAGTGACCAATGACCAAAGACATCCAGGTCCTTTTCAACAACAGCCCCGCCCAACCTCTCACCATTTAATAAAGTTAAATGTCAACCATGGTATTTATTGTTTCCCTCTGAATCATTTTTATACCTTGTGTACAGCTATTGCACAGGAACTCATCCTTCTGAGACCCCACAAGCGTTCCATCCAGAAAAAAAATACTATTCTGTTCGTTTTGTCCATTATCCAATTTTTAATACATATGGTGTATATTCCACCCTTACCTACCCATGACTCTAACATTCTCCACCAACCTGCATTCAACAATGTCAAACTTCGTCTGAAAATTCAATTACTCCACTCCTGCTAGTTCTCAATTGTCAAAGACACAACGGACAATGTCCACAAACTCCAGCACGTTTAGCAAAGCTCATTTGCCTTCACTGAATCTAGGCCATATCTATCAAATCATAACATTATTTTCCAAGTGTCCAGTTGCCACATTTTATAAAAGGTCACCACGTATTTCTCACAGCTGAGATCAAGTTATTTAGTTTTCTGTTTGCCCTCTCCGTCCTGTTTTAAACGTTTAGTTTTACAATAGCTGCTTTCCAGTCTGCAGGATCCTTTCTCGTATGGAACCAGATTTGAAGAATAATCAGTAATTCTTTCGTTAGCTCTATTGCCACCTCCTCGATATTCTGGGATGTAGCTCAGCAGAAGCAGCATCTTACCAACCTTCAATGATTAGATTTTGAAAAATGTGCTCTTCATTAATTTTAGTTTCGTGCAGTTCCTCATTTTCGCCAGTCCCACTGTTCCCTAGTTTATCTGGGAGTTTGCTTCTGTACCTTCCTCAGGGACATAGACTCAATGTATTCCTCTCAGCTGGCAGATGACTTCTGTCAGCCAGTGAATATTTCGGAGGACTGCACTTTATAGATGATTAATATCTTAACAACTCCTGCCTGGAAAGTTCCAGAATTAATCCAGTTCACTTCAAGGTCAATGTCAGCACAGTTCTGTCCCTGGTGTGAGGCTCAGGTTATACTGATGGAGGGGACACAGCTGAGTGATCACCTCATTTTTGAAAGGTTAACATTTTATGTTTGGAATTGGTTCAGCAAAGAAAAATATTCTTGGAAATCCAAGCGAGGATAATGCAATACCCAGCCCCTCACCGTGCACAAGGATTTCTGTCTATGTAGTCTCAGCTCCATTTTTTTTTCCCATTGACTGAAACACTCTATAAATGCAGTGTCAAGAGTGTGGGATCACCAGACGCTTGGTCTCTCTGAGTAGATGCAGCAGCTGATAATACACACCCAAGAAAAGCATCCACAGAACCTGCCTTTACTGACTGCTGACAGGTGCAAGTCAAATCCTCACACACACAGTGCCTCCATTCCATGTTGAAAATGCTTCTCTTCCTGGCTGAGAAATCTGTTACATCTCTGGCAGACACACAGTAAAATTTTCTTTGTCCAAAGAAGCAGTTGACAATGTAACATTACGTTTCTCTGTCTCAGCAACTTTAACAGCAGCATCAGGATTACCGATGTAGTTGACCACCACACTCAGAGAAGAGTGAGAGTGGGAATTTAACTCACTTTAAACAGGGGCATATCTAGATTGACGTAACATTCAGGAATATGGGGAAAGGGGTTATGTTAGAAGAAATTCCCATTTTATTTTCCTTCTACTTCATTATCAGCAGTCCCTTTGCTTTTCATTTCTCTCTCTCTTGCTGGACATTTCTCCATCCATTTAACTAATCTCCCCCTCACTCATCCAGCCTGATATAAATAATATTATTTCTCGGTTGCTTTCAGTGTTGATGTAGGGTCTCCAGACTTGAAGCTTCTTCTGTTCTTCTCATGACAGAGGCTGCCATGCTTGCTGAGATTCTCCAACATCTTCATACACTGGAGAATGTTATTTCAAATCTCGAGCATTCACAGTTCATTGGTTTATTTCAGCTTTAATGCTGCGGTTTCACGGGATGACAGCATCAATGGCAAGGGCAGCATTTGATGACCATCACTAGCTGCCCTTGTCCGTGAGATCATTTGTTAAGACAGTATGGAGCCAACCATGTTGTCGTGGGACTGAAGTCATATTCAGTTTCTTTACCAAAGTCTATAAGTGAAATAATGAAAGAAATCTTGATCGTTTATGGTTGCCGTTAGTAAAATGAGATTTAATTCCAATTTTTGTCATTCAAATTTAAGTTCTGTCATTAGCTGTGACAGGATTTGAAACAATGTCTTTCAGGTTATAACCTGTGCCCCTCACTGTGATTATTACTCTGACATGGGATCCATATTATGAAACAGCCGGAGAGGCAAGAACAAGTATGCTTTCAAAATATTTGCAATTGAAGGAGAGGTTAGAAGAGAACTGTAGCCATAAAAGCTGAAGTTAACAAGGGGGCAGATGACGGCTGTGGGATAGAGGTAAATTAATGTTACTTCTGCAATTCTGCAATTCCATTTTACAAAGTAAAATGGACTCACGCCAGTGTGTAATTGTTTTAGCCACGAGCTGAGTCAACAAGAATGGAAACAATGTGGAGGAAATATATAATTGTTTTTGTATTAGCTAAAACTGTATGTCAGAATGAAATGTGACTTCAAAACAATGGTAGACATTATGGGCAAGTAGATAAGATGTTGTGAGGGGATCAAGTTAAGCTAGATACGCATGTACAAACAGTAGGTATAAACATCTGTTTCCCATTTTTACAGAGACAGAGGAACAAACCCCAATTAAAAGGGTCATAGGGATCAGAACGGCCTCGGGAAAGGCACAGATGAAGGGGGTAGATAATGATGAAGAAAGAATATGCCTAACAATGACCTACAGCAGGGTAAGGTCAAACAGCGTTGTGAGACCAGAAATAAGCATTTTGTCACAGACAAGGCCGGATAAGGCAAGAGATAAACAGGGGTAATGGGTGCCGGTGTTAGGGAAGTGGAGGATGTAAACAGGGGAGGGAGCAGTGTAAAACAATAGAAATCAAATCATATAAATGTCGTGTATGAATTGAATTTGGTGTGTATGTCCTCTGCCTTATAGACACTGGACATCACACCCACTTGCAAGTGTAAAATAAATGACACTACTGATTCAGATCTTGTCTCAGACTGAAATTATTGAAGTGAGTGGGCTTTGTTTCTCACAACTGGGGGCTCGTCCTGGATATTCTTCCATCGCCAGGGGGGAGTGGCTGGCCTTGGACACTGGGAAGACGCGTCCCATTCCCCATTGAGGAGTGGTCTCTTGTCCTGGTTTGGTCCGCTCCCTTGGCCGACTGGTACGAATCCCACAAGAGAGACATCTGAATCAGACAGTGATAGAAGCTCGATAGACAATACGGCACAAAGGGGCCAGGCAACTCTGAGCACAGACCAAGGTAAGAAACCTGACTTTTAAGTATTGCCTTGGTGGCCGGGATTGAGTTTTAGTAGTTAATAAGGGACTAACGAAGGAACTCAATATGGGTTGTGCTGTGGGTAAGGAAAAGGCCCCCGGGAAAACAAAAGAAGGAAGAGGCAATGGAAATGGAGACGGGGTCCCTTACAACATACCTCCAGAAAGTCCTTTGGGCAAGATGTTGTGGAATTGGCAAAATAATACTTGTACAAGGGAAACAGATGATTAAATATTGTTGCTTCGTATGGACTAAGGGGTCCATTCTTCATCCCGCCACTTCTGGCCAAAATACAGGTCTGACAAAGACTGGGTTTGTAAATATCTGAATTTATTTGTCAATGAGTGAGAGAGAGAGAGAGAATAAAAAGAGCTGAACAGCTGGTAGAAAGTTTAACCCTTTGTGATTTGGTTTGAATGCACATTTGTTTGTTGGTCATTGAATGTTTGCGTTTTATTCCTTGGAGTTTGAGTTCCGGGACTGTTTTGAATCTGATTTTTATTATGGAAACTTAACATGATTTCTTTTAAGGTTAAGGATTCTATAGAGATTATGAAAAAAATAGAATGAAAACTCATGTTCTTCTTACAGGTCATGACTGCCTGACTATCAGTTTCTAACTAATCTCTTCTATTTTTACATAAAAGCGATTTATGGAGGACAGTTGAAGTTTCCGTTCCACATTAGATTGTAGTAAAAACAAGATCCTATGGTTAATATCTGTGACCTTGGATTCGGCCATTGTTCATGCATTAGAAGTTTTTTTTTAAACTTGAGTAGACAAATTCTTTTAAGGCAGATCTGATTATTTTACGACCTATAGTATTGTAATTGAGCAATGATTGGTCAGGACTACTTAAGAAAACTAATTTTGGATTTAAATTAAGGGACTAAAACTGGGTGATTACAGTGGATTTCAAAATTGGGAACTGTATGCATTTTACATTTTGAATATTAAATACTGAATAAATGAACGTAAATATATAAATATATTTACAAGTTTGGAACAGGCTTTAAAGTTAGTCAAGCATGAATTGATGAATTGGTGTTTGAAGTTATGGGGAGCTAGAAATATTGCAATATTTCTTTAAAAAAGAAAAAAAAAGGAAGAACGTAATGATTTATCCCCTTCGGGAGGTACCAATAGGGGACAAATACGGATTGGGTTTGTAAGTGTCCCCCTCAGCAGTGGGGAGGTCAGAACATTTAAAAAAGGAAATGAAGGTCCTGGTTGAGGATCCGGTAGGGTTGTCTGAACAAATTGATCAATTTTCGGGGCCCAGTCTGTATACCTGGGCTGAGTTAATGTCTATTGGAATATACTATTTCCTAGGGAAGAAAGGAGACTTATACGGGGAGCAGCCATTAAATATGGGACAGGGAACACCCCATTGGAGATGGGGATGCTGGACAGGGAGAGACGAAGTTTCCCCTCAGAGACCCCCAGTGGGAAGATCAAAACCCGGAGTATTAAGAGGAAATGAGGGAATTGAAAGACCTGATTCTAAAAGGAATAAGAGAGGCAGTTCCGAAGTCACAGAATTTGACTAAAGTATTTATGTTAGACAGGAGAAAGGTGAGACTCCCTCAGCTTTCTTGCAAAGATTAAGAGACTCAATGCAGAAATATTCTGGAATGAACCCTGAGGACCCAGTGCCACAGGTTCTTTTGAAAGTACATTTTGTGACAAAGGAATGGCCAGACATACAGAGAAAGATACAGAAGATAGAAGGGTGGATGGAAAAGCCATTAGATAAATTCTTAAGAGAGGCACAGAAAGTGTTTGTAAAGAGAGAGGATGAGAGACAAAAACAGAAGGTGAAAATGATGGTAGCTACAGTTGATGAGGTAGTTAAGAAAAGAATGGAACCAATAGTGAGCAACCAGAGAGGTGGGTGGCAGCATGTCCGATAGAGAGGACAAGGGGGAGCGTTTGATAGAGGGTTCGAGAGACAGGGGCAGAGCTGGAGGTCTCCACAGGCAGGATGCTATGATTGCGGAAAGATAGGGCACTTTAAGCGGGAGTGTCCTGCTCTGAAAAGGGAAGAGAGGGCAATTCCGCTTATGAATTTTGATGAAGAATAGGGGTGTCAGGGGTTCCTGCCCCCAGGGACCCATCAGGAACCCTTGATAAACCTGAAGGTGGGACCCTGTAGGGAAGAGGTAGTCTTCCTAGTAGATACGGGGGCAGCACGGTCATCGCTGAATTTTAAACCAAAGAAAGTAGGAATGTCAACACGGTCAATTACTGTTTCGGGGGTAAAAGGGGGAAGGATTTACTCTTCCAGTATTTTAACCTATGATGATAGAAGGTCCTAAGGATAGGGTCACAGGGGAACTGTTGTATATCCCTGATATAGGAAGTAACTTACTAGGGAGAGACTTAATTATCCTCTTAGAACTGGGGATTGGAATTCAGGAAAAAAAATTAGTTGTACAAATGGCAATGTTGACAGAGGATGTGGAGAGAGAGATAGACCCTATTGTATGGGCTAGGGAAGGGAATTGTGGAAAACTACAGATCCCTCCCCTTGAAGTAAATTTAAAAAGGAAAGGGGACATTGTCTGTGAGCGACAATATCCCATTTCCACAGAAGGTAAACGAGGACTGCAGCCAGTAATAGAGGGATTGATGAGAGATGGACTGTTGGGGCCATGTATGTCTCCTTATAATACCCCAATCCTACCAGTGCCGAAATCCGATGGAACTTATCGATTGGTGCAGGATTTGAGAACATTAAATCGAATAGTACAGATCAGGCACCCAGTGGTGCCAAACCCCTATACATTATTAAGTGAGATCCCTCATGACCACAAATGGTTTAGTGTGATAGATTTAAAGGATGCCTTTTGGGCTTGTCCCTTGGCAGAGGAAGGTAGGAATTTGTTTGCCTTTGAGTGGGAAGACCCTAAGACAGGACAGAAACAGCAATACCGGTGTACTGTGCTCCCCCAGGGGTTTACGGAATCCCTGAATTTATTTGGACAGATGTTAGAACAAACTTTGGAGAAATTTAGCAGCCCCAAGGGGACTACCCTGTTGCAGTATGTAGACGACCTCTTAGTAACAGGAAAAAGAAGAGAAAGAGTAGTAGAAGCCACTAACAAATTATTGAATTTCCTGGGTCAGCAGGGACTGCGAGTATCTAAAAACAAACCACAATATGTGGAGCAAGAAGTGAAATACTTGGGACATTTAGTTAGTGAGGGAAAGCGAAAGATAAGCCCGGAACGGATAGAGGGAATAGTGGGAATGCCGCTGCCCAGCACTAAATGGGAGTTACTCAAATCTTTGGGTCTCATGGGTTATTACAGATTGTGGATTGATTCCTATACACAGAAGACTAAGAAATTATATCTCAAACTATTAGAGGGGGAACCAAAATGTCTAAGTTGGGATGATGAGGAAAAAGAGATCTGATCCATGCCCCTGTGTTAGCCTTACCTTCCCGAGATAAACCTTCCCACCTCTTTGCTACCGTGGATAAGGGAGCGGTTTTGGGAGTATTGACCCAGAGGTGGGGGAAGGAATTAGTACATGAAGAATTGATTAAACGGGTCTTAGAATCCCTATTACTCCCCCGAGAAATAGCAGTAGTGCATGTAAATGGTCATCAGAAAGGAAATGAACCAGAGGTTAGGGGAAATAGATTAGCCGATGAAGTGGCTAAGGAAGCAGCCCTAAACCCACAAGAAGTGGTGATTCATTCCCTAATACCTACTGTCCCAGGTCCTCGGGAAGCTCCTATATTTACTGAAAGCGGAGAAAAAGAATTGAGAGATTTAGGCGCTGTAAAAACAGCAGACGGGCATTGGATGTTACCTGCTGGAAGGAGAATGTTGAACAAAATGATGATGCGAGAGATTATGGCTGTCCTACACCAAGGCAGCCATTGGGGAGTACAAGCAATGTGTGATTTGGTTCTTAGGGAATATGGATGTCAAGGAATATATACAATTGCTAAACAAATATGTGAGGGATGTATCATATGCAGAAAGGTAAATAAGAAAATCTTGAGAAAACAGACCCCAGGAGGAAGAGACCCAGGACTGAGACCTTTCCAGAGTATACAAGTAGATTATACTGAACTCCCCAGGGTAGGCAGACTAAAATATATGCTTGTCATAGTAGATCATTTATCTGGTTGGGTTGAGGCATACCCCCTAGCTACCGCCACTGCGAGTGGAGTGTCTAAAACAATATTGGAGCACATAATTCCCCTATATGGGCTCGTGAACCATATTGATTCCGACCAAGGAACTGACTTTACCTCTGAAGTGTTACGGGGGGGTAATGAAAGGGTTGGGAATTTCCTGGGAGTTCCATACTCAATGGCACCCGCCATCATCGGGAAGGGTTGAGAGAATGAACCAAACACTCAAACGACAACTCTCTAAATTGATAATAGGAACCAGACTCCCTTGGATCAAATGTTTACCTATAGCTCTCTTGCGAGTACGAACAGCCCCAAGGAAAGATTTGGGACTATCCCCCTATGAAATCTTATTTGGATTACCTTACCTGGGAACGAATGGAGAATTGCCAAGTCCCGAAACTAAAGATTTGTTTTTAAAGAAGTATATACTGGGTTTATCCTCCTCTTTGTCTTTCCTCAGGAAACAGGGTTTATTGGCACAGACTCCACCCCTTGAATTCACCGTTCATCCCATCCGGCCGGGCGATTGAATCTTAGTAAAATCATGGACCGAGACTAAATTGCAGCCGGACTGGGAAGGGCCGTACCAGGCTCTTTTGACCCCTGAAACAGCGATAAGGACAGCAGAGAAAGGCTGGACTCACTACACTCGGATCAAAGGGCCAGTGGACCCTCCAGTTGAGGAAGAAGTCTGGACAGCCGAATCAACGCAAGATTCGCTGAAACTCAGGCTAAAGAGACTTTGAGTAACTGATTATACAGTGGCGACGCGAGCGCGGGATTATTTCTGTAAAATTGTATATTCAGCATGATGGTTAGAATACTGGGAATGCTGCTAGAGATATGATGCTAGCCCTTTTAGTATTGGGATTTTGTCAAATATCATTTTCATATGTATTATTAACGGTCCCCAAGTCTGATAATCCACAAATAATAGACGCTGATGTATGCAGCTTAGTAAATTGTGGGGATGTAGATAATCAGAGATAGTGCCGCAGCTCTGAGATACATCTTAAGTCCTATGGGGATAGCCTTGGGGATGGTACTTAGTATAGTGGTCTCATCACAGTGCACCAGACCCCCTTCCGACCAGCTCGCGATTGTCCCGATAAAAAGTGTAACCCAATATACCTAATGATAAGGAAAACCACATGGCACGAAACAATCCTGGTGGGTGGGGGGGGGGGGGGGGGCACCTATGAGATACAATGAAATGAAACATTTGGGATAGAAATGAAAGCAAATGGGAAGGATTTCTTTGGCTATTGTTTTTGGAATTAGCGTAGGACAGGGAAAACGGGTAGAACTACTGGGTAATAAGATACAATCTTTCACCCCTCCCACTGATCCTAAAGTAGTAAAATTTATAGAGGTAAAGGACTTGAAACAGACCATTGAAATAGAAACTGGGTACGGGGATGCAAATGCCTGGGTTGAATGGGTAAAGTATACTGTGAAAAGTCTGTACAAGACCAATTATTATGCATGTGCCTCCGGTCGGACAGTGGCCCAGGGGCTTCCCTTTCCGCTCGGGTGGAAGCGAGACAGGAAGGGCATGAAATGTATGATAGCCCTGTATCAGGATGAGACTGCATGGAATGATAGGAATTGTACCTCCCTATCTCTGATGTTCCCTCCCTTGGAGAAGAAAGATGTAAAAGTTGTAAAAGAAAGATGGAAGGGGGTCTGGTGCACTGTGATGAGACCACTATACTAAGTACCATCCCCAAGGCTATCCCCATAGGACTTAAGATGTATCTCAGAGCTGCGGCACTGTCCCTGTTTTCTGCCGCAGTTGGAAATCACACGTCGTGTGCGCGTAGACGAGGTACAAGTAAGTCGAAAGATTTGGGGGAGCTGAAATTATGTACAGAAATTAAGAATGTAACCGAAATGGAGAAGGGAGGGAACTACTCAGCTCTGAAGGTTCCCCGAGCGGATCTGTGGTGGGACTGTGGAGGCAAAATATTGAGACCCACGCTACCTCCAGATTGGAGAGGGATATGTGCAATTGTAAAATTGGCAATTCCATTTACCCTGGCATTTGAGAAGGAAAAGATAGGAGGGAAAAAGGGAAGGGGTAAGAGATTACTGTTAGACACTTCTTTCGATGACAGGATTTATCTCGATTCGGTAGGAGTCCCTAGGGGCGTACCTGATGAATTCAAGGCTTGTAACCAGATTGCAGCAGGCTTTGAGTCAGCTCTCTTTTGGTGGGTAACAATTAATAAAAATGATCATACCCTGTATACGAGGGCTCACCCAAAGACTGATTGAAACAGCCTTGATGAAACAGGTGCCCCTAAAAGAAAAATGCAGAAGATAACAAATGGTAATTAACGAAAAGGGGGAAATTGTGAGATATAGGTAAATTAATGTTACTTCTGCAATTCCGCAATTCCATCTTACAAAGTAAAATGAACTCACACCAGTGTGTAATTGTTTTAGCCAAGAGCTGAGTCAACAAGAATGGAAACGATGTGGAGGAAATATATAATTGTTTTTGCATTAGCTAAAACTGTATGTCAGAAGGTAGACATTATGGGCAAGTAGATAAGATGTTGTGAGGGGATGAAGTTAAGCGAGATACGCCTGTACAAACAGTACTTATAAACATCTGCTTCCCAATTTTACAAAAACACAGGAACAAACCCCAATTAAAAGGGTTATAGGGATCAGAACGGCCTCGGGAAAGGCACAGATGAAGGGGGTGAGTAATGATGAAGAAAGAATATGCCTAACAATGACCTACAGCAGGATGAGGTCAAACAGCCTTGTGAGGCCAGGAATAAGCATTTTGTCACAGACAAGGCCGGATAAGGCAAGAGATAAACAGGGGTAATGAGGGCCGGTCTTTGGGAAGTGGACGATGTAAACAGGGGAGGGAGCAGTGTAAAACAATAGACATCAAATCATATAAATGTTGTGTATGAATTGAATTTGGTGTGTGTATGTCCCTTGCCTTGTAGACAGTGGACATCACACCCACTTGCAAGTGTAAAATAAATGACACTACTGATTCAGATCTTGTCTCGGACTGAAATTATTGAAGTGAGTGGGCTTTGTTTCTCACATTTTCAAAGTTACTCACAATTTAGAGTGATCACTTGGTGCTGTCTGCATAACACACTACGAAAAAAAATTAACAGAAAAAAAATTATAACCCAATTTCAGAGTCACTAATTCATTGATATTGCATGGGTCCAGCATTTATAAGTAATCAATTTTTAAAAATAAATACAGATACATTTACTAACTACATTGGAGTACAGTCAAGTTTCTTACCGAACAGTGACAGGATTGGACAGAGTCCACATGGATTTAAGAGAGGGGAATTATACTTAGCAAATCTACTGAAAGAATCTACAGAGTCGAATATTAAAGTAAGAAATTGCAGGATATTTAGAAAAGCTTATCATTAAACATGGTAGACTGGGTTTTGTGAAAGAGAAAGTATATTTGACAAATTTGCGATAGTTCATTGAGGAGATAACAAGCAGGGGTGATAAAGGGCAATCCAATGATGTTCTGTGTTTGGATTTTTAAAAATGCAAATGAGAAGGTGCTACATAAAAGTTAATTGCACAATTTAGAAGCTCATGGTATCGGTGAAATGTATTAGATTGGACTGAGGATTGGGTAACCACAATGGCTGTTGCTGAGTACTCACGTAGAGTACTGTATGCAGTGTTAGCTCCCATATTTAATAAAGGATAAACTAACATCAGAGACCATTCAAAAAAGATTCAGTTAGCTGCTTTGACGACAAAAGGGTTGAGCTATCAAGAATAGATAAGCAGGGGTGATCTTATGAAAACAAGATTCTGAGGAGCTTGACAGGGTAGATGTTGACTAGATCTTCTAGCACCAGTGAAGTCTCAAACCAGGGGATATTACATAAGGGAACATTCATTTTAGAAAAAGTAAAGATTTTTTTCTTTCAGTGAATGACTAGAATTTTCTCACCCAAACAATTGTGAAAGTTAAATGTGGGAGGGGAATGGTTGGGTTACTCTTTGGAGTGTTGTTCTGGCTTCAGGCTGAAGGGCCTGTTTCCACATATAATCACAGATTCCCTACTATTTCAAATTATTTTAAAAGAGGGCAGATAGATTTTTGAAATATTGAGCAGTTGAGGGCTATGCGGATCTAGCATAAAAGAGGTTTTGAAGTCTGGATTGGCCCAGCCATGATCTGATAGAATGGGGGAACAAGCTGAAGGCGATGAATGCCCTACTCCTGCTCCGATTCCTTGAGGCTCCGTTTCATGTTTTTTTGTTTCCAAAGAAGAGTGTGATACAATGTGCTAAAGATCACAGATGTTGTGAAAATGGGGTGTTTATGTACTGGTTCAGATAGCGTTGATTCATCAATCACAGCTATGCAGTCATGAGTAGGAAGGCAATTCCCTCCATGAATAAAGGAAATCTACTGCAGAGCTCACACAAAGGGAATTCTTGCCCTCAGTGAACACTCCCATCACATTACCCAACATAGCAGCTAAAGCAGGACGCACTGCGCTTGCTCGAGCCAACAAAGTGACCCGCGGGTGATTGATGTCAGCACCGGGCCCATGAAAGGACGGTGGGCTGAGCTGGAGGACCGAGCGTGATGTTGGTCCTCCAACCAATCAAAGTGAATGAAGGGCGGAGCTAAACCAAAGCATGTGATCACCCTCGCGCGCGGCGCAGAGTTGATGAAATGAATGCTCGGGAAAGGATACGGTAAGGAAAGAAATAAACAGGGAAACGGGAGAAAAACTGTGTTGCTATGAGCGGAGAGGTTTTCCAAACAAATTGTGCACGTCGGAAAACACAAATTTGAACGCCCCAGTCCCGGGTTTGCAGTAAATGGAGAGTTTGCTTCAGCGGCTGCAGGCCTGAGTGAGCGCCGCCATCTTTATTCGGGACAACGATTCACTGGACATGTGCACCGCCGCCATCTTTGTAGGGGGCAAGGTGCAGCAAGGCGCATGTGCAGCCTTTCTCTGGGGTCGAGTCATTGTGATCATAACAGCCAATACTGCTCTGATTCACCTCTGGGCTCCCTCATAACCACTTTGTCAATATCTAGCTTCCTCAGTCTCGAACCATGGGTGTATTTTTGGTCTGTTTACTACTCTATTATTACTTTTATAGACCCTTTGTAAATAAGTTTTTCACTGCGGCCCAGCCCCTGACCATGTACTGCTGTATTATCAGATTACTTTTTTCTTGAATATTTTTGAATCAAGAATTCTTTTTTCCAACAAGCAAGTGTATTTTCCTTCCATTTCTGACTATCAAATTCTGCACCATTTTCATTCCCTGTGATCCATTTTGCACTCCCTGAAACACGAACTGTGTTTCTCCTTCCACAGATACCAGTGATTAATGCCAAAGCCCTATTGCTTGTGGAGAGGGTGATGTTTGACTTTCTTGTACAGCTGCAGTTTGTGTGACGAAGGTGCTCCCACAATGTGGTTGGGTAAGAGACATTACAGAGTATTCATTCAGCAAAAGTGATTATTTGAAGATAATGTCCAAATCAAGAACTGTTTGTAGTTTTATTATCATGCTTATAATTTTACAAAAATACTATCGAGAACTTTAGAAATAAGGCCAGAGATGGAGATTTTAGGTCAGGTGACCAAAAGCATTGCCAAAAAGCAGGCTTTGAGGGATTTCTTAAAGGTAAAAAGCAGACCTGTGAGGTTTTGTCTGCAAATTCCAGACCATGTTGCTTTAGTAACTGTAGAATCAGCTACACAGTTGAAGTAATGAATTAACAAATCGTTGGGAGTCTCGAAGAAAATGGGTTGAGACCTCGACAAAGGATGTGTGGTGCAGGGAGCTAGGGATGATAACAGCCAGGAATCACATCAAGAATGAGAATTTTAAATTGTTGTTGCTTATGAATAGGAGCCTTTTGATGGATGAACATGTTTGAGAGAAGTGAACACGTAGGTGATAGAGCTTTCATTTTTTTCTTGAGATTACAGGGAGGTTGAATTTGGGAGGCTGGCCAGGAGTGTGTTTGGATAATTAAGTTTTGAGATGACACACAATGGATGAGAGTTTCAGTATATGAGTTGAGATGAGGGTGGAATCACCTAGAAATAGTGGTGTTGGAGTGGGACTGGGCTGTCACTCTCACCTCACCTCTGGGATTCAGCTGGTTGTCAGGTTGTGAATCAGGGCAGTAACACAATCGGGAGCTGAGTGGCCCTGGTGGAGCCTAAAATTAGTGTTACTCAGCTGGCTGTTGCTGAGCAGCTGCTATTTGAATGCCCTGTTGATGACTACTTCCAACACTTTATTGCTGATCGAGTGTTGACTGATCGATGGAAATTGCCTGGGTTGGATTGCCCTGTGTTTTTGTGTTGAATATCCCTGGGCAATGTTCCACATTGTCGGTAGATGCCAGTGCTGGAGCGGTACGTGAATTGGGGGGTGGTAAGTTCTGGAGCACAATCTATCAGTGTTATTGCCAGAATGTTAGCAGGACCCACAGCCTTTACACTACTTAACCATTTCTCGATATTGTTCGACCTAAATTGAACTGGCTTAAAGCTCACATCTGTGACGTTAGGAACCAGTGGAGAAGGCTGACTTGGATCATCTCACTTTGCATTTGGCTGAAAATTACTGCAAATGCTGTCACCTTGTCTTTTGCATGGATGTGTGAGACCCCTCCATCAGTAAGGGTGGGGATATCTGTGGTGCTTCCTGCAAAGAGTTGTTTAATTGTCCATTACCATTCACAACTGGGTGTGGCAGAACTGCACAGCTCTGATCTGATCCATTGGTTGTGGGATCACTAAGCTCTGTTGCTTGCTGCTGATGCTGTTTGATATGAAGATAGTCCTGCTTGGTAGCTTCACCAGGTGTACACTTCAGTTTTAGGTCTGTCTGGTGCTGCTCATGGCATGCTGTCCTTTCCTGTCCATTGTGATGGGTGAGTGCAGGATTTACAAACCCATGAGATTACAGATTGTGCCGGAGTACAGTTTTGCTGCTGTTGTTATCCCACAATGCCTCAGAGAGATCCAGTTTGAGTTCCTACATCTGTCCTATTTAGCACGGTGATGGTACCACTCAGCACAATAGAGGTTTTTCTTAACTTTAAGGTGAGGCTTTGTCTCCAAAAAGACTGTGGGATGGTTGCTCTTACCGATACTGTCATGGAAAGATGCATTTGCAGCTGGCAGATTCATACTGATAAGATCTAGTATGTTTTTCCCACTTGCTGGTTCCGTTACCACCTGCTGCAAACCCAGTTGAGCAGCTATGTCCTTGAGGACCCGACCAGCTCAGTCAGTAATCCTGCTGCTGAGCTACTCTTGGTAGAGGACATTGAAATCCTGTACCCAGAGGAGCCTTGTCACCATTTTATTGCCTCAGTGCTTCCTCCAAGTGTTATTCAACATGGAGGAGCACTGATTCATCAGCTGTGGGAGCACGGTACGTGGTAATCGGCAGGAGCCATGTGACTTCCTGGTGTCCAAAGTCAATGCTGAGTACTCCCAAGGCAAATGGTTCCTGTGTGTACACCACTGTGCCATCACCTCTGCCTGGTCTGTCCTGCTGGTGAGACAGGACATATCCAGAGATTTCAGGAGAAAGTGAAGACTGCAGATGCTGGAGATCAGAGTCAAGGGTCTGGTGCTGGAAAAGCACAGCAGGTCAGGCTGATGAAGGGCTTAGGCTCAAAACGTCGATTCTCCTGCTCCTCGGATGCTGCCTGACCTGTTGTACTGTTCCATCATCACAGTCTATCTAAGGATGGTTATTGTGGTGTCTGGCTATTATCTGTAAGGGGTTACTCTGTGAGTATGACGATGTCAGGCTGTTCCTTGACTAGTCTGTGAGACAGCTCGGCACAAAAAAAAAACAGATGTTAGTGAGCAGGATGTTGCAGAGTCGAGAGGGCTGATTCTGTGGTTGTATTTCCTAATGCCTTGTTAGATGCCAAGTGGTCCATCCAGTTTCATTCCTTTGTTGAGACTTTGCAGTGATTAATACAGTGAGTAGCTTGTTGGGCGACTGTCAGGTTGGCAGGATTTTTTTCGCCATTGACAATAGTTCCATGGAGATCAGGAGATTCCTAATTCCAGTTATTTTTTTCTTCAATTCAGATTCTATCATCTGCCGAGCTGAGATTCAAACAAGGACTTCAGTTGTACATTTTAATATTCTGGATAAAATTTAAATACATTAGGTTTGTTCACTCATTTTAAATATCACTAACCCTGGTTTTGTTTCTTTGTAAAACACTGTCCATTATCCTGTCTCCTTCAGCCTTCCCTCCAACAACAAGAGCAAGGAGCACATTGAGTATCTCTGTCACTAAGACTGAGACAATCCGATCAGCTGCCTCTGCTGCTTCTCTCCCTCCCACTAGCCCACCGAGACTAACTGCCTCACATGGTGTTCCTGATTTTTGTCCCAAACTTACATCTTTCTCCAGTCTCTTGTCATGCCTTATCAGAGCTCATCTTGATCTTTTACTCGTCTCACTAAACTACAGACATTCCAACTCTGTTTCCTCCTCATCACTCCCCCTCCCCAATTCACAGGTATTGTTCCTTGTTCTGTCTGTCTGTCTTTTCTGGTTATGTCCTTCTCAACCATTCTGCAAAAAAAACTAACATTTGACCTCACCATCATTTGTAAATCCTGCTCCATCTCCACTCTCCCTTTCTTTTCTGAATTCCTTGTATTTGGTGTCTCTCAAGGATCTATCCTTGGTCCCTCCTGTTTCTCACCTACGCACTGCCAGGAAGTGACATTGTCCAAAAGCACAGTGTGAGGTTTCACATGTACACTGACGATGTCCAGCTCTCCTTCCCCACCATCCCTCTCCATTGCTCCACTGTTGCTCAGTTACCAAACTGCTTATCACATTCCCACTACTCGATTAACTGCAATTTCCTTCAAAGAAACATTGTTACGGTTAAACCCATTACCTTCAGTTGCTATTACAAATTCCTTTCCCTTACTGCTGAGCCCCTCCCTCTCTCTGGGTGCAGTCTGAGATAGAACTAGACTCTTCACAAAATTGCTGTCATATCTGTAACCCCAAGGTGACCTTCTGATCAGACATTACGCAATCACAAACACCAGGAATTCCAATCTCTAAAATGTTGCTTGTCTCCACCTCACCCTTGCTCCATTGTTACTGAAACCCCTTACCCATGTCGGTGTTACCTTAAACTTGACGAATCTGAAATGAACCCTTGATTTCATGACTGACCCAGAATCTGCGAGCTTTCAGTGTTTTCCTGCACAATTACCGCCCCGATCCCTTTGTGGTGCAGCTTTCTACAGTTTTCACCATGAAAATAGCACTCTGTTCTCTTATCATCCCCTTCACTTTTTCACAAATTATATTCCATCTGACATCTTGTTGCCCCCTTCTGTTGTGCATCTCTCTCTCTTCACAATCCTCGTGGAACTTTACAGTTATGCCTTTTCCAGGAGTTCCCCCCGCCCCTCCCCCTCCATTCTTCTAAACATTTACTGGGAGCAGTGGGCAGTGTGAAGCATGCATAGTTGCTCTGTTTTTAGAGATACTCGATGGGAGGTGCTTGCTGCCCATTGGTCAGAATGGAGACAACTTGCCCATCGAGCTGCATGAGCCTTTCACCCCCCATGTCTTATTGATGAACCACAGCAGCAACACGGAACAGTAAAAAAGAAGCAAATCCTGCTCTTCACATCTCACTGACTCTTGGAATATTCAGTCCCATGTGTCAAAGATCTGCCCTGTTCAGTCACATGAAATTCCAAGGTGGAAACTCCTAGAAACCCACATAGATTTCCACCTGAACTGACTGCTGACCTCCACAAGGGGTAATGTGTCCAGTCATCCTGGGCCAGGAGGAGGGGATGGTGCGAGTTTCTAACCTGAACTGACAGTGACAGATTTTATAAACTTGTATGACAGGATACTACAGGTGCATATTCAGATGGTAATCTCAGTCATTGTAACACCTAACTCTGATTGAATTAGTCAATTCATCAGGACCTGGATATTTACATTGTGTGTGAGCATTGTATTCCATCTGAATCCCATTTGCTGCATAAAAGTTCTCCTTTGAATCTTCCCAAACCTCTAATGTGTGTCCTGTAATCCTTGTATAATGAGCTGATGGGTATAAGATTTATTATTATAACGTGTAACTTTTCTAAACCCCTCTGTCACAGCTCCTCTCATTGCCTTTGCTACAAGGAGAACACCTCAGTTTCCCCAAATCCCTGATTCCCCAATGTCTGCTTGTTTATAAGGCACACATCAGGATTCTGTTGGAACATTGTCCACTTGCTTGCATCAGTGCAGCCCCCAACACTTTTAAATAAAGTGAACATCCTCCAGGACAAAGCACTGTGCCTGAGTGGTGTCCCATCCACTACCTTCAGCATTTCCTCTCCCCATCCCAGAGACACAGTGGCATCAATGTGTAAAAGGTAAAGGCAGCATTGTCCTAGCAGACCATAGGGCTGCTCTCTCATTAGGGAGGAAACTGGAGCACCTGGAAGAAACCCATGCAGACACTGGGAGAATGTTCAAGTCCCACAGAGACAGTTGTTCAAAGCTGGAATCGAACCTGGGGCCCTGGCAGCAGGGCTAATTACTGAGCCACTGTGCCCCCTAAAATTGTAATTTGATTCACAACTACCACTTCCTCTGATAGTTCATTCCACACACAAACCATTGTCTGAACAAAAATTAAAAAAATCCCGAACGTCTTTTTAAAGCCGTTCTGCTGTCACCTTAAAAGGTATGTACCCAGTCTTGAATCGCGTCCCTTCCTAGAAAGGACACCTGCTGTTCAAATTACTGATACCACCCCTCCATGATTTGAGAAACGTCAAATAAGGTCACTCCTCAGCCTCCTGCGCGCCAGTGAAAGAAGTCGCAGCATATCCAGCCTCTGCTTATAATTCAAACTAACCATTCCCATCAACATCCTGGTGAATCTCTTCTGAATCTGCTCCAACTACATAATGTCCTCCTGATGTCAGCATGACCAGAACTGGACACTGAATTCCAGAAAAGGCCTCCCCAACATCCAAAATAATGTCCCAACTCTTGTACTCAAAGGTCTGAGCAATGAAGGCAATTGTGCTAAGCACCTTCTTAACCACCCTGTCTACATGTGACACAGACTTGAAAGACCCGAACCCCTCAGCCTCTTTGTTCCATATCACAACTTGAGGCCCTGTTTTTAATTAATGTAAGTCTACCCTCGTTTGTTTTTTCAAGATGTAATATTTTGCATTTATTCCAATCCAAAGATCCCAAAGAACCCTGAGCATTAAAGACAGTAGGAGTATACTTAAGAGGGAAATCAGGAGGGCAAAAAGGGGACATGAGATAGCTTTGGCAAATAGGGATATGAAAAATCCCAAGGGTGTTTATAAATACATTAAGAACAAAAGGGTAACTCGAGAGAGAATAGGGCTCCAAAAACATCAGTAAGGCAGCCTATGTGTGGAGCAGCAGGAGATGGGAAAAATAGTAACTGAATGTTTTGCATCAGTGTTTACTATGGAGAAGGACATAGGCAATATAGAATGTGGGGAAATAGATGTCGACATGTTGAATATGTCCATCTTACAGACGAGGACGTGCTGGGTGTCTTGTAACCCGTAAAGACTGGTTAATCCCCAGCATCTGATCAGGTGAACCAGAGAACTCTGGGAAGCTGGGAATGTGATTGCTGGGCCTCTGGCTGAGATATTTGTATCATCGATTATCACAGGTGAGATGCCAAAAGACGAGAGGTTGGTTAACGTGGTGCCACTATTTAAGAAAGGTGGTAAGGACAAGCTAGGGGGCGATCGACCGGTGAGCCTGACATTGATGCTGGGCAAGTTATTGGAGGGAATCCTGAGGAACAAGATGTGCATGTGTTCTGAAAAGCAAGGACTCATTAGTGATAATCAGCATGACTATGTGCATGGGGAATCATGTCTCACAAAATTGATTGAGTTATTTGAAGATACATTTGAAGATGTATCAAAGAGGATTGTTGAGGGCAGAGAGGTGGACATGATCTATGGAATTCAGTAAAACGCTCGACAAGGTTCCCCATGGAAGACTGGTTAGCAAGGTTAGATCTCATGGAATACAGGGAGAACTAGCCGTTTGGATACAGAACTGGCTCAAATGTAGAAGGCAGGATGGTGGTGGAGGGTTGTTTTTAAGATTGGAGGCATGTGACCAGTAGAGTGCCGCAAGGATCGGTGCTGGGTCCACTACTTTTCGTCGTTTATACGTATGCTTTAGATATGAGCATAGGAGGTATATTTAGTAAGTTTGCAGATTGCACCAAAATTGGAGGTATAGTGGACAGCGAAGAGGGTTGGCTCAGATTACAACAGGATGTTGTTCAGATGGGTGAGAAGTTGCAGATGGAGATTAATGCAGATAAATGTGACATGCTGCATTTTGGAAAAGCAAATCTTAACAGGACTGATACACTTAGTGGCACTTTCCTAGATAGTGTTGATGAACAAAGATATCTTGCAGTGCAGGGTCATATTTCCATGAACATAGAGTTGCAGGTAGATAGGATATTGAAGAAAGTGTTTGGAATACATTCCTTTATTGATCAGAGCATTGAGTATAGAAGTTGGAAGGTCATGTACAGGACATTGGTTAGGCCTCTTTTGGAATATTGTGTGCAATTCTGTTCTCCATCAATCGGAAGGATGTTGTGAAACTTGAAAGGGTCAACAAAGATTTACAAAGATATTGCCAGGATTGGAAGTGTTTGAGCTGCAGGAAGAGAGCAAAAAGGCTGGGGCTTTCTTTCCCTGGAGCATCAGAGACTGAAGGATGACCTCCGTAGAGGTTTATAAAATCATTAGTATCATGGATAGGGTAAACAGACAAGGTCTTTTCCCTGAGTAGAAATCCAAATGCTAGGAATTGTGGATGAAGGCTCACAAATTCTTGACTCTGACACAAATGCTCTGCTTTTCAAAATAAAGTCTGGGGGAAACTGCAACCAGAAAAATTTCTGATTATCTCAGGAGGAAGAGAACTCAAAACTCGTGCCATTGACCCAGGGAGCGCTATGAAAGTTACAGAAGTCTGGGAAACATTGGAAATGTAACAGGTTGTGAGCAAGGTCGCGTGTGGGGGGGGGGGTGGTGGGGGAGACAAGGACATAAAGACAGTCTGTCACACGGGGGAAGGCAGGAGAGAATAAACAGCAGAAATGGTTGTCCCTCAAGGCCACAGGGAATGGAGTTAGAGCTGGGAAAGAAACAAGGTCATAAGGTGTGTGCAGCTGCCAAAGAAATATGCTAAAAAACTGATTATAAAAGCATAGAGGGCAGAGTTCAGTCTGAAACTTTTGCTCTCAATGGTGAGTACAAAAAGCTGTAAAGCCTGGGGAGTTCTATTACAGCCAACACATACTCAGGATTGGCCAAGTGTGCAGTAACTTTCTGATATTTCTTTTTCTGACATTTGTAGTTCAAGTCTGATGATGCTAGTAACTTTTCAAAATTGTACTGGAGTTTAATATTCTGGAGAAATGTCAAATAAATCACATTGATCATATTCTGCAGATCTTACTCCATTACCCTGCATGTTCCAGCATTTCAGTTACATCCATGTCCTGCCGGTGGAACAGGACATACAGGGATGGTGACGGTGGTGTCTAGAACATTGTAAGCTATGATTCTGTGCGTATGACTGTCAGCTTGTTGCTTGACTAGTCTGCGTTCCAACTTACCCAATAAGATGTGGGCAGGGTGAGACAGTACAGTTGGAGCTCCTCTGCTCGCCAGTTCCTTTCCTTTCTGCTTTTTTAGAATTTCATTCTCTCTCACTCTCCCCTTTGCCGACTCTGACACAAGTATCTCAACGTTGAATCATGACAATTAAAAAAAAACATGTCTCTACAAGAAAACCAGTGGAAGAAAATATATTATTCTTGCATCAATTCCATTTTAAACAAAAACAATTCTGTTCAATAAACACTGTCTCTTTTTTTTTCAATTCAATCAAGCGATCTATTATGTTTTGTCCCTCAGTTTACCGATCTTCATAAATATCCAATCAATTTCAGTGGAACATGCTGATAAAGTATTGAACCAATTTATCTGTTTAGGTTTTAGCATTAGTTATCAAGTCATTACCATTACAAAAATTGCATAATAATTGATCTGGGTAACAAGTGTACTGAGGTTCACAATTTAATTTATTGACTGTTTGAAAAATGGTACAATATATTGTTTTTTCAGGATTCTAACAGTAATTGTTAAGGCATTTGCATGACAATAATTATAGAATGCTTTAGTTTAGTCTTGCTAACAACTACAGTGAAGTTTATATTTGAATTTAATGCAATCTTCCCTAGTACCTATACAGTAATATAAAAATCGATTTTATTTCCAATCAACACACCTACAAAAGAATCCATTATTTCTGATGCAATGCGCACTGTTAAAAATATGACTTTTGCTCATTTGAATGATCTGTGTAATCCCAGCCTTATAAATTTAGAAAAACCTAATTACTTTTCCCTTCAATAATTCCTGTTCATTTTTGCAGAGGTACAGTCAAATAGCAAGATGAAATTTATCATTATTCTAATAGAATTTTGAAAATCTATATGTTGTTAATATATAATAATTGTTAATTTTAATCCATAGAATATAGAACAGTACAGCACAGTACAGGTCCTTTGGTCACGATGTTGTTCCGACCTTTTATCCAACTCTAAGATCAAACTAACCAACATGCCCTTCATTTACTATCATCCATGTGCCTATCCAAGAGTCACGTAGATGTCCCTGATGGATCTGAATCTACTGCCACCACTGGCAGTGTATTCCACAAACTCACCACTCTGTATAAAGAAACGATCTCTGACATCTCCGCACAACTTCCGCCATTCATCTTAAAATTATGCCACTTTGTAGGGAAAAGTCTTTCATTATCCACTCTATCTATGCCTCTCATCATCTTGCACAAAGCTATCAAGTAAACTCTTTCACTGCAATGACCAAAGCCCCAGCTTTGTCAACCTTTATTCATAAGACATGCCTTCCAGTCCAGACAACATTTTGATAAATCTCATCTGCACCTTCTCTAAAGCTTCCACATCCTATGTCTTATGAGGTGATCAGAACAGAACATAATATTCCAAGTATAGTCTCATCAGGGATCCATAGAGCTGCAGCATAACCTCGTGGCTCTTAATCTCAACCTCCCCACTAATGAAAGCCAACACACTATCCACTGTCTTAATAACCCTATCACCTCAGATGTCAGCTATGAGGGATGTATGGACGGGCACCCCACGATCCCTCTGTTCCTCCACATTGTCAAGAATCCTGCATTTAATCTGAAAATATGCATTCAAATTTGAAATTCCAAAATGAATAACTCCACATTTTCCCAGGTTTAACACCATCTGCCACTTTTCAGTCCAGCTCTGCATCCTGTCAATGTCCTCTAGCAACCTACAAAAGCCCTCCACACTATCCACAACTCCACAAACCCTCGTGTCATTGGCAAACTTCCTAACACACCCTTACACTTCCTCATCCAAGTCATTTGTAAAAATCACAAAGAGCAGAGGTCCCAGAACTGATCCCTTCAGAACACCATTGGTCACCGTGCTCCAAGCTGAAAACTATCCATTTAATCTCACCCTGTCCTCTATGGATCAGCCACTTTATTATCTAACCAGTCAGGTTTCCCTGTATCCCATGCCTCATTACTTTCTGAATGAGCCGACCATGGAGAACCTTATCAAACACCTTGCTAAAATCCTTATACACCACATCCACTACTCTGTCCTCACCAATGTGTTTGCCACAACCTCAATTAATTCAATGAGGCTTGTGAGGCATAATCTGCCGCTCACAAAGCCATGCTAACCATCTCTAATAAATCTATGCTTTTCCAAATAATCATTAATCCTGTCTCTCAGAATTCTCTCCAAAAATTTGCCCACAATTGATGTAAGACTGACTCATCGATGATTCCCAGGATCATCTCAATTGCCTTCTTGAATAAGGGAATAACGTTTGTCACCCTCCAATCATCTGGTATGACTCCAGTGGACAGTGAGGATGCAAACATCATTGCCAAAACACAGTAATCACTTGCCTCCTTTTATCATAACAACCTAAGTTATATCCTTTCTGGCCCAGGGGACTTATCTGTCCCCATGATTTTTAAATATTTTCAGCACATTCTCTGTCTTAACATCGACCTGTTCGACCATATCAGCCTGTTTCACGTTGTCATCACAAGGAACAAGGTCCCACTCACTCGTGAAGATTGAAGCAAAGTTCTCAGTAAAGACCTCCCCTACCTGCTCAGGCTCCTGGCACAAATTTGCTTCACTATAAGGGGTATAAATGTGGAATTATGTCTCAGCAGTGAATTAATGTAAAGATATTACTGTGTACAATATAACTACTTTGAATATTGAACGGTATTTTAACTGAGAAAACACAGTTAAATTGATTTGATTATGTTTCACTTCATGCCAACATTTATTGTATTTAGAACCACAATAAGAGTTTCCTTTTTGCATATATGAACCTTACTTAAAATTCATCGCACATTTATGTGAAGAAAATAGAATTAGCATCTGTTTGTTCCTTCCTTTATCACTGAGTGTTCATTTTGAAATTGTGGAAATTGTACGTTGTTGAAAGGAAGGGAACTTCTCTTCGGCTGAATATTCACATTGAACGACTGATGCATTTTTAAAATTAAAGTACAATGATCACGCAGTTTTGTCAATTTGTCTTTCAATGAATTGTAATGAGATTCCTGTTTATTTAAATCCACCATTCCATCATTCTATTGTTATTGTAAAATATTGTTTAATTTCCAGTCCATTACACACAGTAACTACCTAATTAATTTCCATTCGAATTACTACAATAAACAGTTGATTAGTTTTCATTTGAGAAGCCACATTAAACATAATACTGCTGTCCTGCCGTCCTGAGTGGGAACATTATGAAAGGAGCCTGTGGAGCTGTGGCAGTGTCTCTATTACTAGACCCGAGGGAAGGTTTCAAATCACACCTTCACCACAAATATATCAAGATCTATCTGAATGTTGATGAGAGAGTACCTGAGCACAGACTGAACTGCTTTTCAATCCAGCATTAGATCTGCTTTTATCTATTATATCAATCATCACAAAATCTGATACTTATCAGATTACCAGGTTACTAAGAAATATGTGTTGGAAAATTCGCTTTAGCCACTTTGCTTTTACAAAAGATTTACATCTGTCCCTGTTTTCTCTAACAGAAAGAAATCTGAAGAGGATTTTCACTTTTACGAAGAAAAGAGGAGGTGTTTCCCATATAAATTAATGCTTCTTCGATCTACGCCTTTTCAGTTTATGTCAGGTTTCATAATAACGCTTTACTTTCAGATAATGGGGATACCTGTATCTAATTCTGTCACCTATACGTTCCTGGAGAATATTTGAAAATGTTGCAGAATTAAAGATTACGATATCTAAGTAATGAGATTGATTTTTGTTTGTTGCAAAGGGGCAAGTTCAAACAATTGAAACACATTAAACATTATTATCTCGTGCTATAAGTTGGAAATAAAGTTGATAGCTCCTTCAGTAAACTAACAAATGCTACCACCTATTACTTGTCGGTCAGCTGATTACCACTTTGTAACTAAATGTTGTGATTCATCTAAATATTACTCTGTCCTTTGATCAAAGTGAGTTTGTAATTGTTGTTCAGTTTATGAATTGTCAGAAACTTGTTTTTATTTTTCCATTCACCTGTTCATTTTGACCGTAAGAATGAAATGCTTTGGAAATATTGGAGTTTGTTCATTTAAAAATAAGGTTTGTACATCTCTTACATATCTCACTTCTTGTATTATGATTCAAAAATGTTTTCTGGTGGAATTCTAGTAAATACCAAACATTCGTTGGATTCAAATAAGGTC
Organism: Chiloscyllium punctatum; assembly: GCF_047496795.1. Classification (NCBI taxonomy): domain Eukaryota; kingdom Metazoa; phylum Chordata; class Chondrichthyes; order Orectolobiformes; family Hemiscylliidae; genus Chiloscyllium; species Chiloscyllium punctatum. Next base: position 340,211 of record NW_027309930.1, read on the forward strand.
TTTAACACCCAGTTAGCAATCTGTTGTTAATGTTTCAGCTGTTACATTGACATTGATTAGGTACTCATTCAGAGAGATCAACTGACAATTATAAACTTGCAGGATTATTAGAATTGAGAAAAAGATACAGATGTGGAAACATTTTTTAGAAGGAATTGTTTTTTAATTCAAATGTGTAAGCTGTTCAAGAATTCTATATCACCTTCCATTGGTTTTCTTGTCGAGAATGTAAATTTATAATTATTGTGAATTAAAATGTGTTCTGTATTTTGAAATTTGTATCAGATTTAAGAAGAAAAAGAGGAGCAATTAACATGAAAAGTTCAGTCAATAGAAAGCACAGTAAATTAAATTGGCAGAGGTAACTTTTAGTATTGTTTCTGAATATTCAGTCAAATATTTCTAATGGCAAGAGCATTGTTCCAGTAAAGCACAGCAGGTCAGGCAGCATTCAAGGAGAAGCAGAATCGACGTTTTGGGCATAAGCCCTTCATCAGGAATCTTTTCCATACTCCTGCTCTTTGAATGTGCCTGCACTTTTGCAACACCACAGCTTTCCTCACTTTCTCCAAATATGCTTAATGAACATGAACTGAAAATGTTAGCATCAGCAGTTGAACAAGACCAAATAAACACATTTTTTGCAATATTTATAGTGAAAGCTTGTTTGAGAACATGCATCAAATCAGATCGAACATTTCTTGCCGTTAGAACCCTTGGCCCTTCATAATAAAGAATAACCATGCTTTGCACAACCAGTATGGTGTATAACGACTGAACTGAAATACCACAGGACAACGATTGCATTTATTGAAGGGAATGATAACCAGATCCTTACTGTGATAGTGGGGATTGATCTCAGAAACAATAAAATTTTACTGTGATTATTCCACTGAACAGTAATCAGATGATCATGAAGATCTTTATGTGCAGTGTTTTGTTTGAACATTGATTTCAGTAACATTGAGATATTTTACATATTGACAATTGATAGTTAAAGGTAAGTTTTAAATGCAACAGTTAAAAAAATGTCAGTTTTGTTTAGCGAAACACAATTCTAAGTTTATGGAATCCCTACTGTGTGGAAACAGGCCATTTGGCCCAACAAGTCTACACTGACGTTCCAAAGAATAATCCACTCAACACCATTCTGCTCTCAGATTACTGGACATTTACTCCTGACTAATGCATATAACCTACACATCCCTGAACAGAACATGCAGCTTAGAATGGCCAATTTACCTCACCTGCATATCTTTGGATTGTGGGAGAAAACCAGAAGGTGGCCCTGTGTATTGTTACAAGACCATTATACCAAGTACCATCCCCAAAGGACTTAAGATGTATCTCTGAGCTGCGGTACTGTCTCTGATTATCGACATCCCACAATTTACTAAACTGCATGCATCAGCGTCTATTTCTTGCGGATTATCAGACGCAGGGACTGTTAATAAAACATATGAAGTTATATTTGACAAAATCTCAATCCAAAAAGAGCTAGCATCATAACTCTAAGTATCCCTAGCATTCTAAAAATTCTGCTGAAGCACAAAAAAACTGAATTCACAATCCTACAGAAATAATCCCACGCTCGCATCGCCACTGTATAATGAGTTACTCGAAGTCTGTTCAGTCTGAGTTTCAGCGGGTCTTCCGTTCATTCGGCTGTCCAGACTTCTTCCTCAACTGGAGAATTCACTGGCCCTTTGATCCGAGTGTAGTGAGTCCAGCCTTTCTCCGCTGTCCTTATTGTAATTTCGGTAATCAAAGGATCCTGATATGGCCCTTCCCAGTCCGGCTGCAATTTAGTCTCTGTCCACGATTTTACTAAGGCCCAATCTCCTGGCCGGATGGGATGAACGGTGAATTCAAGGGGTGGAGTCTGTGCCAATAAACTCTGTTTCCTGAGGAGAGACAAAGAGGCGGACAAGCCCAGTATATATTTCTTTAGAACAAGTCTTTAGTTTCGGGAATTGTCAATTCTCCGTTCATTCTCAGGTAAGGTAATCCAAATATGATTTCATAGGGGATAGTCCCAATTTTTTCCTTGGGGCTGTTTGTACTCGCAAGAGAGCTATAGGTAAACATTTGGTCCAAGGGAGTCTAGTTTCTATTATCAATTTAGAGAGCTGTCATTTGAGTGTTTGGTTCATTCTCTCAAACCTTCCTGATGATGATGGGTGCCATGGAGTATGGAACTCCCAGAAAATTCCCAACCCTTTCAATAACCCCTGTAACACTTTAGAGGTAAAATGAGTTCCTTGGTCGGAATGTATATGGTTCCCTAGCCCATATCGGGGAATTATGTGCTCCAATATTGTTTTACACGCCACACTCACAGTGGCAGGAGCTCGGGGGTATGCCTCAGCCCAACCAGACAGATGATCTACTATGACCAGCATATATTTTAGTCTTCCTACTCTGGGTAGTTCACGATAATCTTCTTGTATACTCTGGAAGAGTCTCAATCCCGGGTCTCTTCCTCCCGGGGTCTGTTTTCTCAAGACTTTCTTATTTACCTTTCTGCATATGAAACATCCATCACATATGTGTTTAGCAATTGTATATATTCCATTACATCCATATTCCCTAAGAACTAAAAGACACGTTGTTTGTACTCCCCAATGGCTGCCTTGATATAGGACAGCCATAATTTCTCCCATTATCATTTTCCCTTCCATCAGGTAACCTCCAATCCCCATCTGCTGTTTTTTGCAGCACCAAAATCTTTCAATTCTTTTTCAATTCTTTCAGAAAATACAGGAGCTTCCGGGGATCAGGGACAGTAGGTATTAGGGAATGAATCACCACTTCTTGTGGGTTTAGGGCTGCTTCCTTAGCCAGTTCATCGGCTAATCTATTCCCCCTAACTTCTGGTTCATTTCCTTTCTGATGACCATTTACATGCACCACTACTATTTCTCTGGGGAGTAATAGGGACTCCAAGACCCGTTTAAACAACTCCTCATGTGCTAATTCCTTCCCCCGGCTATTGATCAGTCCTCTTTCCTGCCATATCTTTCCGAAAGTGCCCACAACACCAAATACATATTTAGAGTCACTGTATGCTGCTCCCTCTTTATTTTCTAACGCCCTAAGGACACTTTCCAATGCATAAATTTCGCAGGTCTGAGCTGACCACCCATTTGGCAACCTTCCTGCCTCTACCACACTACCTTTCATCCCATCTACAACTGCATACCTATTATGTCTTTTCCTTTCAGTCACATGGGATGATCCGTCTGTAAAAAGTCCGGCTCCTGCATGAAGCGGAACATCTCTCAGGTCCATGCAGACCTTAGTTTGGTATTCTATAACATCAAGCCAGTCGTGCTCTGGATTCTGAGGAGATTCTCCTTCTCCTCTCCAAAGAAAGGCAGCTGGATTTAAACAATTATGCGTGACCAACACTAGATCATCCTTTTCTACAAATATTGCCTCATATTTCAGAATCCGTGTCAACCATCACCCAGCTTTTTGGTTTAGGATCGTTCTCACTTGGTGTGTGGTGCTTACTATTTGGGGTCCCCCAAGTATAAGCTTCCTGCTTTCTTCCACCAACAGTGCAGTAGCAGCCACGGCCTGCACACACTCAGGCCACCCCCGGTGATACTGGATCCAAAAGCTTCGAAAGATATGCTACTGGCTGTTTCATTCCTCCCCACCTCTGGGTTAATACTCCCAAAGCCGCTCACTTATCTACGGTATCAAAGAGATGGAAAGGTTTATCTCGAGAAGTTAAGGCGGACACGGGGGCATGGATCAGATCTCTTTTGAATTCGTAAATAGTTCTTTTTCCTTCTCTTCCCAACTCAGACACTTTGGTTCCTCCTCTAATAGTTTGAGATATAATTTATTCGTCTTTTGTGCATAAGAATAAATCCACAATCTGCAATATCCCCTTAAAACCCAAACATTATGATATTCCCGTTTATTCCTGGGCAGCGGAATCCCCACTATTCCCTTTATTATTCCAGGCTTCCCTTTCGCTTCCCTCACGAACTAAATATCCCAAGTATTTCACTTCTCGCTCCACATATTGTAATTTGTTTTTAGATACTCGCAGTCCCTGCTGACCAAGGAAATTCAATTTTTTTTCGGTGCTTCTACTACTCTTTCTCTGCTTTTTCCTGTTACTAAGAGGTCGTCTACATATGGCAACAGGGTTTGGGGCTGCTAACTTTCTCCAATATTTGTTCTAACATCTGTCCAAATAAATTCGGGGGTTGCGTAAACCCCTGGCAGAGCACGGTCCACCAGTACTGCTGTTTCCGTCCTTTTTTGGGATCTTCCATTCAAAGGCAAAAAATTCCTACTTTCCTCCCAAAAGGCATCCTTTAAATTGTGGTCATGAGGGATCATACTTAATTACGTACAATTCAATCTTCTCAAATCCTGTACCAATCGATAACTTCGATCGGATTTTCGCACTGGTAGAATTAGGATATTATAAGGAGACATACATGGCTCCAACAGGCCATCTCTAGCACCTCAATTACTGGCTGCAGTCCTCGTTTACCTTCTGTGGAAATGGGATATTGTCGCTCATAAACAACATCCACTTTCCTTTTTCAACTTATTTCTCTGGGACGGATCTGTATTTTTCCACGATTCCCTTCTCTAGCCCATATAATAGGGTCTACCTCTCTCTCCACATCTTCTGTCAACATTGCCATTTGTACAACTAATTCTTTTTCCTGAATGCCAATCTCCGGTCCTAAGAGGGTAATTAAATCTCTCCCTAGTTAGTTACTTCCTATATCAGGGATATACAACAGTTCCCCTGTAACTGTATCCTTAGGTCCTTCTATTATCATAGGTTCAAATACTGGAACAGTAAATCCTTCCCCTTTAACCCCGGAAACAGTAATTGACTGTGTTGACATTCCTACTTTCTTTTATTTAAAATTCAGCGCTGACCGTGCTGCCCCCATAACTACTAGAAAGACGACCTCTTCCCGACAGGCTCACATCTCAAAGTTTATCAAGAGTGCCTGGTGGCTCCCCGCGGGCAGGAATCCTTGACACAGTGATTGAAAGCGCTGGCAATAAAGGTGTTTGCTTTCGCGCAGTAGCACGTGTTGGTCGGTTAGCTCAGCTGGTTAGACCGTTGTTCACATAACGCCACGGTCGTGGGTTCACGCCCCACACTAAACTTGCGCTGGCATGAGCAGAGCTGCGCAGCGAAAGCAAATTCCGATAGCGCCGGTGCTCACAACCACGGCTGCTCTGCATTTTCTGCTTCTCCTCGATCGCACGTTAGTCTGAAGTATTTCCTTTCGTTGCAAAGCTTTTCAACAAAAAAAACATTGACTTTTCGGAACGCGCATACTCGAGTTAACCATTTGCTCTGATATCTAAAATTAAGCGCAATGTCCGGACGCATGCAATTTCAATCGCAACGCCACCAGCTCAGCTGCAGCTTCTCACGTTGACAAATTTCGTCTGGAGAACCGTACCTTCACCGATCGCTCACTGTTCTTCTGGATACTCACAGACCTTTGGAGTCAGGGTTATGTGCTGCTGATTAACTGCTACGAACCTTATGCCAAATGCATTGGAATTGTAATCTATCAGTGGGGTTCTTTCTGCTCCCGAACGACGCAGTTGCTTTGGTGTCAGCAACAGCTCAGAAGTCAATTGCACGTTTTGCTAAATGACTCATGTTGCTTATGCAATCTTCGTTTGACAGCATATTTAGCAAGTTATCAGGCCTTCCTGCAGAGTTTGTCCGCGACAGGTCAGCTGCTAAAATGATTGCTTCAGACAGCATGCTACACCGTACATTTGAAAATGGAAAATGTGCAAACGTTTACAGGCTGAACACTCGCTCACTATTTCGCCTGGCGCGTCAGAGGCTGGGAGCTGATCTCACGGAGGTTTTTTCAATCATGATGGGAATGAATCGGGTAAATAGACAAGTTCCTTTCGCTCAGGTGGGGCAGTTCAGAACTAGAGGGTATAAATCTGGTGTGGGAGGGTGAGAATTCGAAAGGCAGTGAGGGGCAACGGCTGCACGCAGAGGGTGGTGCGTTTCTGGAATAAGTTACCAGACGAGCTGGTGATGGTTGGTATAATTCCAATACTGTAAAGGAATCGGGACGTGTACTTGAATAGGAAAGGTTCAGAGAGAAATGGGTCAAGTGCATGCAATCGCGGCTGGATCAGTTGAGGATATCTGTTCGGAATGGACGAGTGCGACCGAAGACTGTGTTTTCAGTGCTGTCCATATCTAATGGCTCTATGATAGTGCAGGTGAAATGATAAAAAAGATAAATAAAAAAAAGAAGTAAAATTGTCTGAAGTTGTTGAATTCAAACAACTTCAGGTAATTTTATTTCAATTATTTTATTTATCTTTTTTATTTGTGTTTTTTTTTCACTGTTCTGTACCTCTTATTTCTTGACTGTCTCTCTTTCTCTCGCTCCCCACGCTCTCAATACCTTTTTCCTCTCCTCTTCCCGCTTTGCTACCCTTCTCCCCTGTTTTCCATTTTGTCTCTGCTTGACCCATCCCTCACATATTTTGTCACATAGCGCTGGCTTCAGCCTGGGTCATTCACGCCTCTTAATCTCCCTTTAATCTCTCCATGCACTGTCATTATCACCTTTGCATCTGGAGCCTTGACTTACCTTCTCTCAGCGTGGTATAAGTAGCTCCATAATACTCCCCCTTTGTTTTTATCTTTGTCTTTAATCAGTTAGACTCGAAACGTCAGCTCTTTTCTCTCCTTGCAGATGGTGCCAGACCTGCTGAGATTTTCCAGAATTTTCTCTTTTGGTTTCAGATTCCAGCATCCGCAGCAATTTGCTTTTATGAATGGCTCTATGATATTGCTGGTGATATGATAACTCCAGTGTCGATGCATGAGAGGTGAGCAAGCGAACGAATTGCCTCTGGAAGTCGTGTGACGAGTATTAACAGAGATCCAGGAAAATAACACGAACGAATCTTTGATTCATTGAAGCCTGAACTCTGGTTCTCCTCCGAGACTGTGCCAGGTCTGCCGAATACTGCACATATTTCATGTCTTGCATTTGTTGGTGAAAACAACTGAGACTGGTTATTTTGCTGCAGGTATCACGGGTACGGTGATCAAGTCATGCGTCTAACCCTGTCAAAGGTTTTATTCCGCAGATGGCGCTTCCGGCATTGTGGAGCACATTGTTTGGAAACACAGCAACCACACAAGCGCTGTATGTGGTCAGTGTGGGGATCGGACCCACGACCGTGGCGTTATTAGCACCACGCTCTAACCAGCTGAGCTAACCGACCAACGCAGGCGAGCCACCGAAAGCAAATGCCTATATTGCCGGTGCCCACAACCACGGCTGCTCTGCATTTTCTGCTTCTCATCGATCGCACGATAGCCTGAAGTATTTCCTTTCGTTGCAAAGCTTTTCAACAAAAAAAACATTGACTTTTCCGAACGCGCATACTCGAGTTAACCATTTGCTCTGATATCTAAAATTAAGCACAATGTCCGGACGCATGCAATTTCAATCGCAACGCCACCAGCTCAGCTGCAGCTTCTCACGTTGACAAATTTCGTCTGGAGAACCGTACCTTCAACGATCGCTCACTGTTCTTCTGGATACTCACAGACCTTTGGAGTCAGGGTTATGTGCTGCTGATTAACTGCTACGAACCTTATGCCAAATGCATTTGAATTGTAATCTATCAGTGGGGTTCTTTCTGCTCCCGAACGACGCAGTTGCTTTGGTGTCAGCAACAGCTCAGAAGTCAATTCCCTTTTTTTGCTCAATGACTCATGTTGCTTATGAAATCTTCGTTTGACAGCATATTTCGCAAGTTGTCAGTCCTTCCTGCAGAGTTTGTCAGCGACAGGTCAGCTGCTAAAATGATTGCTTCAGACAGCATGCTACATCATCCTACATTTGTAAATGGAAAAGGTGCAAACGTTTACAGGCTGAACACTCGCTCACTATTTCGCCTGGCGCGTCAGAGGCTGGGAGCTGATCTTACGGAGGTTTTTCAATCATGAGGGGAATGAATCGGGTAAATAGACAAGTTCCTTTCGCTCAGGTGGGGCAGTTCAGAACTAGAGGGTATAAATCTGGTGTGGGAGGGTGAGAATTCGAAAGGCAGTGAGGGGCAACGGCTGCACGCAGAGGGTGGTGCGTTTCTGGAATAAGTTACCAGACGAGCTGGTGATGGATGGTATAATTCCAATACTGTTAAGGAATCTGGACGTGTACTTGAATAGGAAAGGTTCAGAGAGAAATGGGTCAAGTGCATGCAATCGCGGCTGGATCAGTTGAGGATATCTGTTCGGAATGGACGAGTGCGACCGAAGACTGTGTTTTCAGTGCTGTCCATATCTAATGGCTCTATGATAGTGCAGGTGAAATGATAAAAAAAGATAAATAAAAACAGGAAGTAAAATTGTCTGAAGTTGTTGAATTCAAACAACTTCAGGTAATTTTATTTCAATTATTTTATTTAACTTTTTTAGTTGTGTTTTTTTCACTGTTCTGTACCTCTTATTTCTTGACTGTCTCTCTTTCTCTCGCTCCCCACTCTCTCAATACCTTTTTGCTCTCCTCTTCCCGCTTTGCTACCCGTCTCCCCTGTTTTCCATTTTGTCTCTGCTTCACCCATCCCTCACATATTTTGTCACATCGCTCTGGCTTCAGCCTGGGTCATTCACGCCTCTTAATCTCCCTTTAATCTCTCCATGCACTGTCATTATCACCTTTGCATCTGGAGCCTTGACTCACCTTCTCTCAGCGTGGTATAAATAGCTCCATAATACTCCCCCTTTGTTTTTATCTTTATCTTTAATCAGTTAGACTCGAAACGTCAGCTCTTTTCTCTCCTTGCAGATGGTGCCAGACCTGCTGAGATTTTCCAGCATTTTCTCTTTTGGTTTCAGATTCCAGCATCCGCAGTAATTTGCTTTTATTAATGGCTCTATGATATTGCTGGTGATATGATAACTCCAGTGTCGATGCATGAGAGGTGAGCAAGCGAGGGAATTCCCTCTGGAAGTCATGTGACAAGTATTAACAGAGATCCAGGAATATAACATGAACGAATCTTTGATTTGAAGAGAAGGCTGAACTCTGGTTCTCCTCCGAGACTGTGCCAGGTCTGCCGAATACTGCACATATTTCATGTTTTGCATTTGTTGGTGAAAACAACTGAGACTGGTTGATTTGCTACAGACAACATCCACCAGTCATCACGGGTACGGCGATCAAGTCGTGCGTCTCTCCCTGTCAAATGTTTTCTTGCGCAGATGACGCTTCCGGCTTTGTAGGGCACGTTTTTGGAAACACAGCAACAACACAAGCGCTACATGTGGTCAGTGTGGGGATCGAACCCACGACCTTGGCGTTATTAGCACCACGCTCTAACCAGTGATGTGCTTAGAATTAATCTCCTCATTGAGGAAATCACATTGGAATTAACTCAGAGATTATTACCTCAAATGATTTCTGCAACAAAGGTGTTATTCATAGAATCCCTATAGTGTTGAAACAGGCCATTTCACCCATCGACTCCACACTGATATGCTGAAAACCATCCCATGCAAACCCTCATCCCCCCAGCACAATCTCTGCACTCCTGACATTTTCCATGAGTAGTCCAGTTAACCTGCACAATTTGGGACTGCGGGAGCAAACTGGAGTACCCGATGGGATTACTTGCAGGGACAGGGCGAATGTGCAAACTCCACACAGATAGTGACCGAGACTGAAATTGAACCCATATATCTAGTGTTGGGAGGCAGCAGTGCTAACCACTTAGCTACCTATGTGGGCAATACAGCCTGCCTGCACAATTCAACCCTCAAAACGTGGCATAACAGAAGGGAGCGTCCATACATCTCCAAACCTGTCATTGAGCAACAGGAGGAGGACATTGAGATCTTGAGCCGTTTGGTCAGGAATAGGCGCAGGGCATGCAATCCATCGAGTTTATAATGTAGCAACACCAGGAGGACATTCAGCCCATCGAGTGAGTAAAGCAGGAACAGAATGAGTCCAATCAGCCACTCATGCCTCTTAAACAGCAATTGGAGCCGATCTTTTAAAGCCTCGTTCCTGCCACAACGAATTGTGAAAGGGACTGTCGAGGTTATGGAAATGGAACAACTTCAAATAAAAAACTTCACTCGGGAATGGAAAGGTATGAGTAAACGATTGGGACTGAAGGCAAGTTGTTTATTTCAGTTATGAAGAAATTAACAAGAGACTTTCAAAGTCAAAGCACAATCCATCACAGTCGACATGGTTTTATTACGGGTAAATCTTGTTTGAATGATTTATTTAATTTTTTTTTAAATGCGACAAACAAGGTGAACAAAGGGGATCCGAATGATGTATTATAGCTGGACTTTCAGAAGGCAATGCATAAAGTGCCTGACAAAGGATTAATATAAAATACAAGAGCACACGGAGTTAGGAAAATTTATTTGCTTGGAGAAAATATTGGCTAACCAATAAAAAACCATGACATGGAAGTGCTGGCTTTGGACTGAGTTGGACAAGGTCAAACATCACACGGCACCAGGTTATCGTCCAACGGGTTCAGTTAAAAACACAAGCTTCCATAGCGCTGCTCATTCATCAGGTGTTAGAGAGAGAAGATCTTAGAAACAGGATTTATGAGGAAAGATCAAAAGGTTGTGCAACTCATGTGCATGAATTGAACACATCGAAATGGTTCCTAAATCTTTAATCAGTTAGAATCGAGATTAAGGTTTTGATTGTTTAATATGCAAAGCAGAGAATTTATTTCAAGTCATTGCCTGGAGACACCTTCAGGTATTATCGATGTAAAGGAGGTGAACCCTCCAATCGGGCAATGTATTTTACAGTGAGGTATTGTTTGGAGTGTGTCTGTGTCTTCACGTGGAGTCAGTCTGGGTTTATGTCCAAAGTAGGAGTTTATAAAATACCGTATTGACTGACTGTATACAATTTATATATTTTTTGACAAAATATAATGCATCTGCAAATACAAATCGGCAAATGCAAATTCAGCTCAGATGTGTGTGTGTGTGTGCGTGTGTGTGTTTGCATTCAAGCAGATGTGTGTGTTTGACAGCGAGGTGGAGTGTCTACGTGAGGGGGTGAGAGACAGGGTATGCCTGCGTGTGAGAGAGGGGGGAGTGTATTTGAGTGGTGGGAGGGGAGGGAGAGAGTGCATGGGTGTATTTAAGGGGTAGAGCGAGAGAATGCATGTGTCCTTGTTAACACACAGACAGATTTGATAGATCCACTTCCCCACACACACTCTCACCATGGTTTCAGAGCTTCCCCTCTCTGCAGCCTCTGCTCCATTTGTTGTTCATGTTACAGACCCAGATGCTGTCAATACACTCCCATTCCTCCATCCAGAGTTGGGTCACCAACTCCTCAAGTCTCCCTGAATGTCTGAGGCAGCTCACAGCACAACCTCCAGTGAACCATCCGCAACACCTCCACTAACCTTTCAGTAAGAGGAGTCAGTCAGAAGCCCCACAGCTACAAGTTAGACGCCTGGTCCTTTACAATAATACCCAAGGGGCTTCCTCATGTTACTGACCACACGATCATCTGAGAGGGACCAACCGTCTTTCAGTGGACAGGCACAGACCAACTTTCAAAGGCATGTCTCAACGCTGCTGGATCCCACTACACAACATGGAACAACAGCCCCCCACATACCATTTCATTGTTTCTGAGCTTCACAATACCAACACTCGATACATTCGGGAGCCACAAAACAACACCAGGGAAAGGCACAGAAAAACAAACAATGAATTAACTGATAACATGTTGTGAAAAAAATGGATAAGGAGACAGGGAAGTGAGACAATGGTGGGTCCATTTACAAGAATGGAAACATTCATTATAGCCAGATGATTGCAGAATTATTGCCAGATTAGTTGAAATGGTTAGTTACATCAAATTCTGAATCTGCCTCACAGAACTATCCCAGACACAATAAACTGGAGCAAGGTACCAGCCAGAATGGAGAGCTGTGCCGACCATGGAAGTGGACTACTCTATAAACTCGAATACATGCTCGGCATGGGGAGCCTTGCAAATCTTTGCCAGTATATTACGACTATACGTGCACTGCATTTCAGACTTGCACAGGAAGATTTGCAACCCATGCAGTGAATGACAAATGTATGGTTCTGCATCTCCACTGCACCAGTATAAGGCGAGAGATTTTGTGTGTGTGTTCGTGTGTGCGCGTGTGTGTGTGTGCGTGCGCGCGTGTGTATATGTGTCTGTGTGTATTGGCGACAGTAGATATGGCATTTGTTGTTTGAGAGAGAACAGACATGGAGGAAATCAGATTAAATGTGAACAACTGACAGGAGTTTGTGTAATTTACAGAGGGAGACTGAGAACAGTGTCATAGACAGAGGTGACGTCGATGTTGTGAATATTAAAGGAAAGGCATTGCCAGAACCAAAAACAATATAAATCAATCCGTACAGGAATGATGGGATTTATTCTGCGTTTAAATGCAAGCCATGGAGTATCAGACTCAAATTTGCTTTGGCAAGTTTGAAGCTGGGAGAGTCAGCAGCAGATTATTGGCTTCATTAAGAGTATTTCATAGCTCAAAATTAAAATAGCAGATGGGATGAAGCAGTGAAGTATATTCTGCAGGTGTTGATAGTTAAAATTAGAAATGGTTAGGATATGGTGTCTGTAATCAGCTCGTGGCTAAAAGCATCACCATAGATGTGACTCATCTGTTACAGCCTCAGTTATTGACCAGGGGTAAGATGGAGTCAGAGGAAGGAAATGGAATTTGTATCCAGAACAGAAGATAGTGACCTCCAAGCTTTCAATATTTAAATAGCAAGGGCAGTGATGCAATGAATCCTGGTTCATAGCTGAAACTGAGTAGGTCACCCCACAAGGTGCAGTGTCAGAACTAAAGACGGAGAGAAAGACTGAAACAAGTTCACTGTTGTTGTTCCTGCGGGTTTGGAGAGTGAATGTTTACAGAGTAGAGTAATTGAAAACAAGAGTAATACAGTCGCACATGGTTCATGCAAATAATAAATAGACAGCGAAACTTACCAGGGACTCCAACAATAGCCAGGATAGGATAATAAAAATATTGAATAATGTAAAGTGCATATTTGATCCGCGGTGATAATAGCTACCAATAATATGTAGAAAGAATTGAAACATAACCAGATAAACTCCTGTCCATTGTTGGAACATTCCTGTCTAATGTTCTCAGATTCTGATCTCTCTTCCCCTTCTCTCTGGAGCTGGTGATCCCTGTTAGTGCTGTCCGTGTTGCTCCCACTCATACCATGGGATAACATATTGAACAGAGCCCATTTATCATTCAAAGATAGAAACCCTCCAGTGGGATAGTTATAATCAACGGAGACTGACATTAATCACAATCAACAAACAATCACATTCAGTTAACCAATTCCATACATCATGTTACATATCACAATGAAAGGAAAAATCTACTCAGTTTGAATGGAATGGATAAGGTTTGCTGAGGGCTTGATTATAAATCTTCCAATCTTTTTAATCTTTCTTCCCTGAATGTGGGAGTATTGCTGGAACACAGCTGGATTGTATATGTTTTGCCCTGTTTCTTTATGGGACTGGGATACAATAACATACCGGCTGCAAAAGATGTCTGGTGGGGAAGATTCTAGATACCTTTCTGTAATGCTGCTCCTAGTTGGAAATGCCCTGTTATCAAGTCCTTGCATAACCTTGAGACATCATTCAGAGCTTTAAAACTGCTGCTCAGAAACAGGGAAAAACAGGAGGCAGTCACTCAACTGCTCGAGCCTGGAACACAGGATCAGGAGGGAGTCACTCAACTGCTCGAGACTGGGACACAGGAACAGGAGGGACTCATTCAACTGCTCGAGACTGGGATACAGGAACAGGAGGGAGTCACTCAACTGCTCGAGATTGGGACACAGGAATAGAAGGCCGTCCCTCAACTGCTCGATACTGGGACTCAGGAACAGGAGGCAGTCACTCAACTGCTCGATATTGGGATACAGGAACAGGAGGCAGTCCCTCACCTGCTCGAGATTGGGACACAAAGACAGGAGGCAGTCACTCAACTGCTCAGGACTGGAACGGGAGAAATCAGAGGGCGAGTGAGGCCCCAGGGTCCTGTTACGCAGGAACACAAGGAGGTGACTCACTCCCCATCAGTATGGGTCACTGGGAGAGAAGGGGAATTGTCTTGTTTCAGACAGAAATATCTGAAAAAGTTGCATGAGCGAGCCATTCAATCCTGCTCCAACATTCTCTAAGACCACGGCTGATCTGATTGTGATTTCCTCATTCCGCTCTCTGCAGCGTCTGCTCCATTCGTTGTTCATGTTGCAGACCCAGATGCCCTAACTGCAGCCCCCATGACCCATCCAGAGTAGGTCACCAAAGTCTCTGGTCTTCCTGAATGTCCCACAGCTGTTTAAAGCACAGTCTCCAGGAAACGGTGCTCAACATTTCCACGAATGTACCAAAACTAGAATTAAGTCAAATGACACTCAACTGCAAGTAGGAAACCTGGTCTGAATCAGTAACAGTTGAGGGGATTCCTCATGTTACTGAGCACACGATCAGCAGCGAGTGATTAACACAGGCATTCAATGGATAGGCACAGAACAAGTTACAAACATGTGCCTGAAAACTGCTCGAAACCTACGATTCAAAATGGAGCACAGGAAAGGATACTTGGAAGTCAAAGAAAATGCAAGCTATGCATTTTTCACATTGTTTTTAAGCATCTTAATGTTAGAAACTGATGCTCTCGGGTGAGCAACATTCAAGGTAAGAGGAAGATATGGGACAGTTATTCACATTAAAACTGGACAACTAAAACTGGATGTCAGGATTTAAATAGCAACAGTTTTAAATAGCAACAAATGGGAGGGATTTGGGAAATAGACAGAGAGAGAGACTTAGATACAGTGCTAAGGGAGGATGTGTTCACAGGTTTCAGAATGCTGAAGTGAAGGCATTTGGATGGCATCTCACCACATAAACTGGTATTTCCGGGAATGAATAATTAATGGGATATTGGAGTGAGGTCAGACAGTGACATGGAGTCATGGAGATATGCAGCACGGAAACAGATCCTTCAGTCTAACCCGTCCATGTCGATCAGATATCCCAAATTAAACGAGTCCCATTTGCCAACATTTGGCCCATATCATTGTAAACCCTTACTCTTCATGTACCCATTCAAATGTCTTTTAAATGTTGTAAGTGTAACAGCCTCCTCCATCTCCACTGGCAGCTCATTCCAAACATGCACCAACCTCTGTTGGAAAAAGTTGCTCCTTCGGTCATTTTTAAATCTTACCCCTCTCACCAGAAATCCATGTCCTCTAGGTTTGGGGAAAAGACCTTGGCGATTCACCCTATACATGCCCCTCACGCTCCAGGAAAAATCACCCCAACGTACTCACCCTCTACCTATTGCTCAAATTCTGGCAACTACCTTGTAAATCTTTTCTGACTCGCTTCAATATTCATAATATCTTTCCGATAGGAGGGAAACGCGAATTGAATGCAATACTGCAGAAGTGGCCAAATTAGGTGCTGTACAGCAGCAACGTGACCTCCCAATTCAAAGCACTAGCCAGTAAAGGCAAGCATACCAAATGCCTTCTTCACTATCCTACCTACCTGCGATTCTACTTTCAATGAACTATGAACCTGGATTGGAAGGTCTCATGGATCAGGAACACCCCGCAGAACCTTACCATTAAGTGTATACGTCCTTTCCTGATTTGCATTTCCAAAATGCAGCACCTCACATTTATCTAAATTAAACACCATTTGCCACGCCTCAGCCCATCAGCCATCTGACCAGGATCCCATTTTATTCTGAGGTAAACCTTCTTGCTGTCCACTCAACCATCAATTTTGGTGTCATCTGCAAATTTACCAATTATCGCTGCTATGTTCGCATCCAAATGATTTACATAAATCCTGAAAATACTGGACCCAGCACGGATATTTGTAGAACACCACTGGTCACAGACCTCCTGTTGGAAAAGCAACCCTTCACCACCACCCTCTGTATCTTACCTTCGAGCCAATTTTATATCCACGTGGCTAGTTCTCCATGTCTTCCATGTGAACTAAACTTGTTAACCAGTCTGCCATGTGGAAAGGGTCAAATGTTTGACTGAAGTCCATGTCGACAAGGTGCACCTCTCGGCTTCAATGAACCCTCTTAGTCACTTCTTCAAAATAAATCTCCGTCAATTTAGCAAGACACGATTCCCCAAGCTTCAAGCCTTGTCACCTATCCCTTATCAGTCCTTGCCATTCAAAATACATGCAAACCTTGTGCCACATAATCCTCACCAACAATTTGCCCTCCACTGACGTCAGCCTCACCGGCTTTTCCTTACCATCCTTCTTAAATGGTTTTAGTAATTCCAACAAGTTATCAAATCTCCAATCTCCCGGTACCTCACCTGTGGCAATTGACAATACAAATATCCCAGCAAGGGGCCCAACAATCACTTCCCTTGTTCTCAGGTACACCTGATCAGGTCCTGGGGATTTTCCCACCTTTCCAGGCTTTACGAAGTCCAGCATCTCCTCCTCTGTAATGCAAACACTTTTCCCGATACCACTGTTAAGTTCTCTGGCTTCCATATCCTTCTGCACAGTCAAAATGCTTGTTCAGTGTCGCCTCCATCTCCTGTGGTTCCGCACATCGGCAGCATTGCTAATCTTTAGATGGCCCAAAACTCTCCGGAGTTACTCTTTTCTCCTAAATGTATGGGTAGAGTACATTTGGATTCTTCTTAACCCTATTTGCCAAAACTATCTCATGTCCCCATCATGGCCTCCTTATATCCCGCTTAAGTATACTCCTACTGGCTTTAGACTCACTGGACATTGACTTTAAATCTGGAATTAAGAGGCTAATGATGATGACAAAGACATTTTCGATTTTTGGAAAAAAACCCAACTGGTTCGCTGACGTTCTTGAAGTCAGTAAACTGCCACCCTCACGTGTCATTGGTTACATGTGACTCCAGATCGACAATAATATGTATGACTCTTAACTGCCCTCTAGGCAATTAGTAATCGGCAATAAATGCAGGCCCAACCAGCGATACTCTCATCCCGTGAATGAATACTGAAACCCCTCGATTCCTCCTCTCTCTACCTGAAATATGTTTCCCTCTTATCCATGACCAGACCCTCAATTTCTCCAGTCCTCCAGCATTCCTTACACTTACCAGCCTTACCCTTCACCCTAACAGGGACATACTGTGTCTGGGCCCTTGACATCTCATTTTTGAAGGCTTCAATCTTCACAGTTGGCCCGTTATTTGCGAATAACTGTCCAAATCCAGTTTGGAAGTTCTTGCAAATATCATCAAAATTGGCCTTAATCCAATTTTGAACATTATCTTTTAGACCCAGTTCATTCATTTCCATCTCTATTTTAACACTAACGGAATTATGATTATTTGTCTAAAGGTGCGTCCTAACTGATATCTCAGTCACCTGACCTGCCTTATTTCCCAAGCGTAGTTCATGTTTAGCTCGTTCTCTGTGATGGAGAGTATTGGATAAGCAAATGCAGCTTTGTTACTGTTAGTGGGGGTCAGCAGTGTATTCGACGCATTGGATTGAATCTAACAATAATTCGTCTCCTAGCCATTTTCACTGAGTGTGACAGAGGGATCGACTGCACAAAGCCGAGCTAGTTTCCTGGTGCTATCTTATAAAACTTTTCTCATTAACCCTCACCCCATGGTGTCCTTCTCATTAATGCCAGCCCGATTCTCCCACCCATCATGTCTGAAGGTGCTCACCATCGCCCAGATTCCCCTGGATATTCCGTGATCCCTGGCACTGGTGCCATCTTTAAAAGGCCAATGGGCACACGGTTGAGCTTTCTTAGTTTGGAGCTGCCCTGTACAGTTTACCCCGAGTATTGCAGATAATGGGAAATTACACGACGGTTTGTCGACAGGGGAACGGAGTTCCTAGTGGATGGGCTAGTACAGAGGGGGGGCTTACTCTTCCCAGAGGGGGGCCACACCACCAGACCCACCGAGCATGGTCTGAGCTCTCCACCCAGCTCAGTGCAGTATCTGCGGTCTGAAGAAATGTCCAGCAATACAGGACAAGCATCAATAACCTTCCCCGCTTTGTCAGGATAAGGGTCACTCTATTCTCTCTGCTCCCTCAAACTCACTGTATATCTGTTATAGCACCGACCCCGAACAAGGCTCATGGTCCACCACTCTCACTGCTGCATGCAGCACCTTCCCCCGTCTCTCTCTCTCTCTCTCTCTCTCTCACACCCTCTCTCTCCCCCCACTGTCCACCCCCCCCCCCCGACACTAATAACACTGCATGGATACAACACTATGGACTGGCTCCCTCCGGACACCTCACCATATCTCCCCCTACCTACACCAGCACTAACAACAGGGCCACCCACTCCTACCCTCCCTCCCTCCCCTTCTCCCATTCCAGGAGAAACAGCCTGGAATAGGACACAAAGGGCCAAGCCGGGTGGTGGAGTGCCCGATATCCATTCCCTAACCCCCCTCCTCCCGCCATGTAGGGAGGATCATGGTATGAGCCGGAGAGGACCGGGAAACCTCGTGTGGAGATTCTGAAACATGCTCGTCCCACCGATCGAGTAAGGAGCAATGTTCACTGAAGGGAAATTCTCACTTTAAACCCACTGGCAGCTCCTTTTCCCCCTGGCACAAATTGGAAGCCGTGGCCCAGATGTCATCTCCCTTTTGTGTTGAGCTGGTACAAAGAGAATCCCCACAGTTTCGGTGGGCATGAGGTTGAACTCACAACACACCATCTCCACCACCTCCCAGGAAGGGCACGGAGACTCCTTCCTCCTGTAAACAGCTCAGATATTGACACTAATTTGTGAGATTTTCCGCTACCCCCACTTGTCCTGACTTATTCGATAATCTGTGCTCATACATCCAGCACCCTCTGCTCTTGCACCTCCTTTATAACAGTATAGCCTGTTTATGTTACCTTTCAATGTCCTTCCTACCAAAGAGCGTCACCTCACACTGTTCTGCTTTGATCAGCATTTGCCATACACCTGAACACTACACCAAAATATAACTTTCCTGTTGGACATCCATGCTGTCCTCAACAAACTTTACAATTCTTCCAGGTTTGATATCTGCAAAGATTGAAATTGTCCTGCAATCACACTCCACACAGAAATACTGAAACACGCAAGAAAGAACGACAGAAATATTGACAAGGTTACCATGGAGTGAGAGAAATACTTACACTCTCCATGTCTGTGTTAGTGTCAATGAACAGCAAGTGCCTCTATGTGTGTATATTCGTGTTTGTATCTGTGTGTGGCGAGTATGGCTGTCGTTGTGGTGTTTAAATGATGTAATGTCCCCGAAACGAGTTCTGAGTAAGGGTCACTCGATCCAAAACGTCAACTTTCATTTCTGTCCAAAGATGCTTCCAGAGCTGCTGAGCTTTCTGTTGTTGTCAATCTCTGTTGCACTCCAAACCCCATCCCCCACCTCCCACCTCCGACGCCACTGTAATTGTGGTGGTAAAGGGTGTAAACCATCAGGGATTCAGTTTGGGAGGGAGAGAGAGGGCAGTAGTTCACAGCACAATCGAATGTAAATTTTGATTACACCAAACACACACACACACACACACACACACACACACACACACACACACACACACACACACACACACACAAGTTTGGTGTGGACAGGATTGTCATTGGACTGAAGCCCTCAGAGCGGAACAGTTTCATGTGCACAAATGTCTGCTCTCCTTCTCTAATGTGGAAACAGTTTGTCACTGAGTAGTATTTTCAATATACAGTATACTCATTAAAAGCATATTTCCATTGCAGTTATATCCAAGCAATTCCGAGTGAGCCACGTTGCAAGGCGATGAGATTTATTTTAATGCACTTCCTGTAACTTGCAATTTTTAATGTCTTACTCTTACAAATAACCTTACATGTGAGAAAGGATTGAAAAGACCTAAACCAGACGAGCAGAGTGTGGGATTGGATCACTTTAAAGAAAAGAGGGAAATGGAGAGGAAGGGAGAGCGGTTTTGACCCCGTTTCAGTGATTCACACCAAAACCAACAAGATTTCCTATTCCACAGAGATGCAGAGACAGAGATACACACACTAAATCAGGAACACATCTAACAAGCACAGAGAGATAGACATGCACACAATGGTACACAGCGACATATGTAGACACACGGGAATAGACAAACACAACAGAAACATGCAGATACATACTTGGATATGTCAATACACATAGATTCATCGAGTTATACAGAGTCCATGCTGACAATAATTCCAAACTAAACCAGTCCCATCTGCCTATGCTTGGTTAAGATTTATCCAAACATTTGCTGATTCTTGTACTTAATCAAGTGCATTTTAAATGCTGTAACTTTACCCACAATGCATCACTTCCCCAGGAAGTTCACTCTCGACATGAACCACATGCTGTGTAAAAAAACAACCTCACAGGTTCTGATCATGTGGACCCAATTACTCTGTAGGAAGATAAGGAATTGATTGCAGGGACCCTTGCTGAGATGTTTTTATCATGAATAGCCACAGGGGAAATGCTGGAATTCATGAGTTTGATTAAAGTTGTGCTATTAAACAAAATGGAAAGGAAGAGCTAGGGAACTATAGATTGGTGAACCTGATATCAGTGGTAGGCAAGTTTTTGGAGGGAATTATGAGGTAGAGGATTTACATGTATTTGGAAAGATACATTAGGGATAGACAAATGTGAGGACTGTAAATGCTGGAGATGAGAGTCTAGATTAGAGTGGTTCTGGAAAAGCACAGCAGGTCAGGCAGCATCTGAGGAGCAGGAAAATAGACGTATTGGGCAAAAGCGCTTTATCAGGATAGGCAAATTGGGTTTTGCCTGGAAAGTCATGTCTCACTAACTTGATTATTTTTTGTTTAGAAGTAACGGAGAGGATTGATGAGGGCTGAAAGCTGGATGTGATCTATATAGACTTCAATTAGGCAGTCGACAAGGTTCTGCATGGGAGACTGGTTAGCAAGGTTAGGTCACATGGAATACAGGGGGAATTAGCCAGTTGGATAGAGAATTGGCTTAAAAGTAGAGGACAGAGGGTTGTGGTGGAGGGTTGTTTTTCAGACTGGAGGCCTGTGACCAGTGGAGTGCCACAAGAATCGGTGCTGGTTCTGCTACTTTTCATCATGTATATAAATGGTTTGCATATGAACATCGGAGATATAGTTCGTAAGGTTGCAGATGACACCAAAATTGGAGGTATAATGGCCAACAAATAAGATTACCTCAGATTACGACAGGATCTTGATCAGATGAGCCAATGGACCGAGGAGTGGCCACAGAGTTTAATTTAGATAAATGTGAGATGCTGCCTATGGGAAAGGCAAATCAGGGCAGGACTTATACACTTAATGGTCAAGTCATGGGGAGTGGTGCTGAACAAAGTGACCTCAGAGTATAGGTTTATAGTTCCTTGAAAGTGGATTTGCAGGTAGATAGAATAGTGAAGAATGTTTTTAGCATGTTATTGGTCAGTGCATTTTGTATATGAGTTAGGAGAATGGGTTACATCTGTACAGGACAAAGGTTAGACCACTTTTAGAATACTGTATGTAATTCTAATCTATCTGCTAGGCAGGATGTTGTGAAACCTGAAAGGGTTCAGAAAGGGTTTACAACAATTTTGCCAGGACTGGAGTATTTGAGATACAGGTAGAGGTTGAATAGGCTATGGCTGTTTTCCCAGGATGAGGATTGACTTTAGAGGTTATTAAAATCATTTGTGCAATGGTTAGAGTGAATAGCCAAGGTCTTTTCCCTAGTGTAATTCAGCCAAAAACTAGACGGCAAAGGTTTAAGGTGAGATGGGAAAGGCATAAAAGGGATCCAATGGGCAACATTTTCATGTAGAGGGTGGTTGTATGTAATGAGCTGCCAGAGGAAGGTGTGGAGGCTGGCACAATTAAAACATTTAAAAGGCATCTGGATGGGCAGATGAATGGGAAGTTTTCAGGTAGAAATGGGCCAAATGCTGGCAAATGGGAGGAGATTAATTTTGGCTATCTAGTCTGCATGGCCGCGTTGGACCAAAGGGACTGTTTCCATGCTATACAGCTCTATGACGCTATGTCTTTTTAGAAACGTGCTCCTCTTATCTAAAAACAATCCTCCACTTGAGGTAAAATACGCCTACAATTCAACATTATCGATACCCCTCATGATATTATAAATCTCTATAATGTCACCTCTCAGCCTCCTACGCTCCATTAGATAATGTCCAAGTCTATTGAGCCTGTCCTTATAACTCAAAGACTCCATTCCCAGCAACATCCTGATAAATCTCTTCTGAACGCTCCCGAACTTGATAATATCCTTTATATAACAGGGCGGACAGAACTGCACACAAGACATGCCTCACGAATGTCCTGTGCAACCTGAACATACCGTCCCAAATCCTGCACTCAAAGGACTGTCCACTGCTACTTGTCATGTATATAAATGATTTGGATGTGAACGTATGAGATATAGTTCGTAAATTTGCAGGTGACACCAAAATTGGAAATGTAGTGGACAATGAAGAAGGTGACCTCAGAGTAAAATGGTATTTTGATCAGATGGGCCAATGGATTGAGGAGTGGCAGATGGAGAGATATTTAGATAAATGTGAGGTGCTGCATTTTGGAAAGCAAATCAGAGCAGGACGTATACACTCACTGGTAAAGTCCCAGAGAATGTTGCTGAACAAAGAGACCTTGGAGTACAGGTTCGTAGTTCCTTGAAAGTAGAGTCGCAGGTAGATACGATAGTGAAGGTGTTTGGTATGCTTTCCTTTATTGTCAGACCACTGAGTACAAGAGTTGGGAGGTCATGTTGTGGCTGCAAAGGACATTGGCTAGGCCACTTTTGGAATAATGTGTGCAATTTTGGTCTCATTCCTATTGGAAAGATGTGAAACTTGGAAGAGTCCACAAAAGATTTCCAAGGATGTTGCCAAGGCTGGAGGATTTGAGCTGTAGGGAGAGCCTAAATAGGCTGGGGCAGTTTTCTCTGTGGGTGAATTATAGAGGTTCATAAAATCATGAGAGGCATGTGTAGGGTAAATAGACAATGTATTTTCCCTCGGTTGGACGAGTCCACAACTGGAAGGCATCGGTTTAGGCTGAGCGGGGAAAGATTTAAAAGGGACCTCAGGGGCAATTTTGTTTTTGCACAAAGGGTGGTGCGCGTATGGAATGAGTTGCCAGAGGAAGTTGTGGAGGCTGGTCAAATTAAAGTATTTAAAAGACGTCCGGATGAGTATATGAATAGGAAGGGTCCAGAGGGATATTGGGCAACGTGTTGGCAAATTTAACGACATTAGGTTAAGATATCTGTTCGGCATGGACGAGTTGGACCAGAGGGTCTCTTCCACGCAGTACCTCTCTATGATTCTATGTCTCTATTATGAAGGCCTGCAAGCGAAACACATTCATAACCACACTGCCCACACATGATACAAACTTCAAAGAATTATGCCTGAAACCCTAAGTCGTTCTGTTCTGCAACACTACCATTGGCTCGACTTTTCATTGTATATGTGTTTTCTTTGTTTGTTTTACCAAAGTTTAATACCTTGCATTTATCAACATTATACTCCATCTGCCATTCTTTAGCTAGTGAGTGATCGTAATGGGGAAGAAGGGCTGGAAAGTAATAAGCTGCCTGTATCATTTAATAGTTTTAGGAAGAGGGCAGTCACACGTTAGAGGTGGGAAACAGTGATCGGTGTTTGAGGCTTTCTATGTCTCAGATGTTCAGCATTGATATCTATTCGAGTTCCTTCATAGTGCAGTGTGTGTCTGCATGATTTCATTCCCTCATATTGCAGACTACAGATAGTAGTCATTTATGCTGGAAATAATATCCAAGTATTTAATGATGTTCATATTTTATCTCGAAGGTAGAGCACATAAACTCGACATCCTACAATTAATGCAAGTACCTTGCATTTTTAAAACAATGTTATTATTCTCACTGTGTTATTCAGTAAAGTGAACCAGATTTCAATGAATCTATACCAAACTGAAAGCTGGCGCTTAGAATTAAACATTTAGGCACTGTTTAGGTCTTGTGTAGTCAGTAGTGTTCCTACCTCTGATGTAGAGCTCTGGATTCTATCCCAATTCCTGAACTTGTCTGAACGTGTCCCTTACTCGAGACCAGACAGTCTGGATTCAGGTGCAGAGATGTGTCACAGCATGTCAGAACAGGCTGATGAATAAACACACAGGAGAATAATGTTCGAAGTTTAGGGACTATTGTGGAGTGGTGGTAGGGTCCCTACCTCTGGCTGCAAAGCTCTCGGTTCAAATCCTACTAGACGTGTTTTATAATATATTTGAACACGTTGACTAAAATGAGTTTAGAATTGTGATTTGAGCGAGATGTAAGAGGTTTCAGTATTCAATTTCAGAATTTAAGCCCCGGACGACTGAAACCACAGGCCCTGGTTTGGAGTCACATTTGCACCTTCTAGAGGTTTATAAATTCATGAAGGGCATGGATAGGGTGAGTACTCAAGATCTTTTCCCCACGTTTGGAAGTCCAGAATTAGAAGGCATATATTTAATGTGAGAGGGGAAAGATTTTAAAGGGGCTCAGTGGCAACTTTTTCACTCCGAAATTGGAGCGTGTATATGATGAAATGCCGGCGGAAGTGGTGGAGGTTGGTATAATTACAACATTTAAAAGGCACCCAGATGGGTATATTAATAGGAACGATTTAGAAGGATATGGGCAAATTGCTGGCAAATAGATCAGATTTCCTGCAGAGTAGAAACAGGCCTTTTTGCCAACCCTCTGAAGAGTTACCCACCCAGAACCATTTAACCTTGACTAATACATCTGACACTATGTTCAATTTAGCATGGCCAATTCACCCAATCTGCACATCTTTAGACTGTGGGAGGAAACCAACGCAGACACTGGGAAAAAGTGCAAACTCCACACAGTCAGTAACCCTGGTAATATGAGGCAGCAGTGCTAACCACTGAGCCACCGCACCGACCCAAATAGGGCACGATTAATTTAGGAAATCAGGTTGCATGGACGAGTTCGTCAAAAGTGTTTGCTTCAGCGCTGTACAAACTCTAGGATTCGTTAAGACATTTGATCAAGGTACCTGTGTAATCTTCACTGTCCATTATATAGCCAATCTTGGTTTCATCTTTCTAACCACACCTTCCATAATTATCATCTGAATCATTTCTATAAATGACAAACAATAATGGATTGAGCATAAGTCCCTGTGGAACACCACTGTGCAGAGTGTCACAAAGCTTGTCCCTTTTCTCTGAAAGTTTACTTTTCTCAAAGATACTGTATTATTGATTTTTTTTCGGAGGGGTCGTAAGTAGCTCCAAGCTCCAAGGTGACTGGTTTGGTCCAGAGATTAAACGGTGTTGTGATCAAAGGTATAATGAAAGGGGAGTGGTCAGCTGTCTCGATGAGTTGTTCAGTCCAGATGGAGTTCAGCTGTGTCCAATCTCTCTCTCTCTCTCTCTCTCTCTCTCTCTCTCTCTCTCTCTCTCTCTCTCTCTCTCTCTCTCTCTCTCTCTCCTTTCTCTCTCTCCTTGTGCCCTTCTAACTTCAACTGGTTAGCATATGTTCCACCTTTCCAGTTTTTAATGGGGGTTTGCTTATTGGGACTGTTGTGTATATTCAGATCAGCTAATTACGTCTAGTTTGAGTAGACTGAGTTCTGTATGGTTCTTATTCTGTTCTTTGTGTTTCATTGTGTAATTTTGAGAATTACATATTGTCCATATTTAAACATGATAGTCAACCTAGCTAGGTTACTCTGGGTAATTTTCACTGTGGACTTATTGAAACAAATTGCATTCTTAAGCAGGTCTCTCCTGCCTGCTTAAGAACGTGTTGAGTGAGCTGGCCGAGAACATAACCTCAGGCCTCCAGTCTGAAAAATAGCCCTCCTCAATAATGCTGTCTCCTGCTATTAGGCAAACACACACACACGTACACAGACCCACACGCACACACACACACAGATACAGACACATACACAGAGACACACACAGGCCGACAAATACACACACAGACACATGCACACACTCAGACACATGCAGAGAGACACACATACGCACACAGACACACATACACAAATACACACGCACAAAGGCACGCACACAGCGTCACACAGACACATACACAAGCACAGACACACACAGAGACAAAACACGCACGCAGACACACACGGGCACACAAACACACACACTCAGCCAGATACACACAAGTTCAGGCACGCATACACACACACACACAGACATATTAGCGTCTTTAGGATAAAACTAGATAAGTTATGCTTAAAGATGGGATCAAGGCTTGTTGTGAGTAGGCAGGAGAATTGGCCTGAAAAACATGTCAGCCATGATCAATAGCTCAGTAGACTGGATGGGACAAATGGCCTTTTTCCTGCACTACTTTTTTTACGTTCTACAGGACATGCATTTGTCTGGGTTTGTGCATACACTTGTATGTGAACGTGTCTGTGTGTATCCGTGTTTTTGTGTCAGATTTTTTTTGTGTGTTTGAGTGTGGTGTGTGAACATGTCTGTGTGTGTGTTTGAGTGTGTCTGAGCGTGTGTGTTTGAGTGTGTATTTGATTGTGCCTGTTTGTGCTTGTCTGTGTATGTATCTGTGCGTGTGTCTGTGTGTGTTTGTGCTCCTCAGTATTTTTAGAAATGGAAATATCAACGTACATTTTTGTAATTTCTATTCTGTTTGACATTCACCTTTCCATCATAGTTTGAGGAACTTGTTTTCGTCATGATTTTGTTATTTTAACAAATGAAAGAAATCAACCTGACCTCTTCGGAGGTTGACCCTGACCCAATGTGAGACCTACATCTCTAGCCATATCATCAACCTGGTTTCACCGATAATTTGCTTTGACCAATGGAGGAGTGGCAGTAGAAAAGATAACAGTTACACCACAACCCAAGGAACTCTGGACCAGTGAGCCAGACATCAGTGGTGTGTGAGTTGTTGGAGTGGTTTCTGAGGGATAGTTAATTGCTTGCATTTTCAAATGCAATGATTGATTGGGGATAGTCACCATGGCGTTTTGCATGAGAAATCTAGTCGCATTGATTGGACAGAGTTTGTTAAAGAGGTGACAAAGCAGATTGATGAAGGCAGTGTTGTAGATGTTTTCCATATACACTGGAACAAGTTGTTCGACAAAATTCTGCATATTAGGCAAGTTAGTAAGGTTACGTCACGTGGGAACCAGCGCACCCAAGCCAATTGAATACAAAATTACATTGATGGGAGGAGACAGAGGTTGGTAGAGGATTGCTTTTCGGACTGGAGGCCTGTTTTAAGGTACGAGGGGAAATATTTTAGAGGGAACTTAGACGCATTGTTTTCTTACAGAGGGAGGTGTCCATAGGGAATTATCTGCCAGAGGAAGTGGTGGAGTCTGGCATCTTTTTGGGTATCTGAGGTTTAGAGGAATATGAGCCAAATGCTGTCAAATCAGACACGATGATAATGGGATGTCTAGTCAGTACTTACACAATTGCATGCTATATGACTCGATAAGAGGAATGAGCAGAAATTCTAAACAGGCATTTCAACTGGGAATTCTCTGACCCACAAGTTTGAATTCTCTCTTTGTTTACATTTATTCAACCCTGAGTTAGTTAAATATTGGTCAGAGAAGTGGCACACAGACAGGAAAGTGGAGCTGAGACCACAACCTGATCGGCCACAATCTTAGTCCCTGGTAGAGAAGGCTCAAAGTGTCTAATGACCCACTCCTGCTCCTCAGTCCCATGTTTCTGTGTTCCATTCCGCCCATCAAACCTGCTAGATAGGAGCAGTTAGAGGCTACTTACTGCTATACCCTGGTGCACAGAAGCAGAGGAGACCATTCAGCCCCTCAAAACTGTCAAACCCAGTTTGGGCTGGTTTGGAAAGTGCAATGGGAAAACCCAGGCTGGGGTGTGAAAGAGGCTCCTCATCACTCCGAACTGAGCTTCCCCTTTCTGAAACTTGCGCTTCGTTTGTTGGTCAAGATGTAGACCCAGTTTCACTGTGAATACAGCCCCCATTCCTCACCCAGAGATGGTCCAGCTAATCTGGTAATATTCAATAACAGAGCTTCCAGGAGAATAACAGCGTCTACTTTCCAATAATAGAATATGAGAACATCACAAACAGGAGTATGTTATTCATCCACACCATCTGCACTCCCTGACCGCCCCCACCATACCACAACCCACGCCCCGCAAGCCTGCCTTGCCCCACAATAAGATCATAAGTTCCAATATCCGCTTTCATGTCCAATTCTTCACAGCCCACAATGCTCTGTCTGATCAAAAAACACTCCCTGCCCCCACACTGTGGCCTGTTGATATGACCAAAAGATGTGAACACAAGGGCTCAGGCAAGAGTGTCCGGCCCTGACATCAAGGCAGCATTTAACCAAGGGCGGTCTCAATGAGCCTGAGCAGGATTTCACTTAATGGCAATGAGTTGTAAACTTCCCTGGTTAGAGTGATTTAAAGCATAAAGCACAATGATTGTGGTTTGTGTACAAAAATCCATGCAGTCCTGGACATGTCTGCAAAAGATCGTCAAGGAAGCTTCCTCAGCACAAACATCTTCAGCTGTTTTACAAATGTCTTGCCCACACCATAAGATTACAAGTGGGGGTGTTTACTGAAGATCATGCAATATTCAGAGAAAAAGACCCCTTCAGCTCCTGAAGCAGTCTGAGTCCATGTGCAGCAAGACCTGGACAACATTCAGGCTTGTGCTGTTGAAATGTCGTTAACATTCATGTAACAGTACTGCTGGACACTGCACATTTCCACAGTTAAAAGGAAGAGCTCATGAGCTCCTCACGCTAGTTTCACAGGCATATGAGGAAATCATTCTGCTCTATGAAATGATTGGAGAAGTGTAGAGATAGCCCATTTAGTGCCTCCATACAATTACACAAGAAGGGAGGAGTCACGTGTTTCGGACCACACCAGAGCCCCTCCAAAATAATTGAAGGCAGTAGTCTAGGCTCTAATGTTTTCGTATTTTAAAGTAAATGTAAAGTGCCTGTTCCAGATGCAATGTGTCTGGTCAAACTACAAGACCATAAGAAAAACACAATTTATTTACAGACTACAGTTAAAATACAGGCAAACAAACAGGAATTCAGAAAAATATGTGGCTCCCCGATCAGCACTCAGCATTGTATCTATGGCCTAACCAATGGCATGTTTAGCTCATATTATTTCGCCTCGATGAGTAACCTCTGTGACTACAGTCCCGTGTGCTTTCTTAACTAGCTATTACACTGTCCAGTCATATTTAGAGATATGTGGAGAAACACCCTCTGAGCTTCCTAGTGGGCTGCCATTCATTGAGTACTCCGCTATGTGGTTCCTTCTTCCACAATGCATCACCTCATATTTATCAGGTTTGCATTCCGTCTGCCATTAATCTGCCCATCTGACCATTCCATTTGTATCTTCCTGTAAAATAAGGCCTTCCTCCTCACTACCAACCACCTGGCCAATCTTTGTATCAAACACAAAATTACTTATTACACTCGATGCCCACACCCCACTCTTCCCTCCACATTCACATCTACATCATTTCTGAATATCACAAATAATAAGATACATTGCACTGCTCGCTGTGGTACACCACCGGACACTGGTCTATCCCCACCAACTTTCCAGTAACTTGGCAAAACATCGCTCTTCTCTAGTCCCCTGGCATCTCCTTCGCGATGAGATTCGACTGAAACATTTAGGTCAGATCATTTCCTCTCATGTCTCCAACAGTATCCTGAGATACAACTCATCTGGACTTTAATCATTCAAAAGCATCAATCCCAACTTGCATATTATACCAATTTGTTCGAGAGCTTCACAATGCATCTTCTTGAATTCTGTACTTGCTCCTCCTTCTCCCAAGTAAAACAGATGTGAAGCTCTTGTGTCACAATCGATCAATGTTCATCAGCTTCACACAGATAGCCCCATGGGTTTTGAAATTGTTCCCTGGTTATTCTGTTCTGATTGATCTTTTTGTAGAATATCTTGGGATTCCCCCAACATTTCCTGCTGCACTTCTCCATGCCCCTGTATTCGTCAATCTGCTGTGCATGAATTTTCTAAGTTCCCCTGAGATTCTTTGAAACAGTACAGAACACAGGTATAATCTCATCCGCACTGCATGCAGCCTGTGCAGAACGCTTTTACATCGATATTCCAATTTCAATTAAATGAAGGTCAACTTTACTTTTACCTTTCCATTTCCAAATGTCCCTCCTAAACAGCGTTGGTTTAATTTTATTTAATATTCACGTTCTGAACTCTTGAACATCCACCTGAATATCCAACTATATTACATGCAATGTTTCTTTATTGTCTCCATCTACAAGAAACATCTTCAAACCATTTCAAAAACACTTTGTTAACAGTGATTTTTCGGGTGAGATCCAAGATGGCGCCGATCCAGTAGGTCTGCCCTACTGAGCTCTGCATAAGAACCCAGACACAGTGGTGCGTTCATCCTCTATTTCTTCCCTATTGTCGTAAACATCGTTCGCTTTTGATCCCCAGTATTGCGCTCTGCCATTTTAAGTGAGTAAGGAAAATGTCTAAGGGAAGATGACCATGACGATCACAACCAGCAGGGCACTTCTGCAATGGATACGCCCGCAGCTGTGATGCCTCCGCGAGCACCCCAGGGATCTTATTTGTGGAGCAGAGCCTGGTCTCGGAGTGCAGGAGCCTGCGAGAGAAGATTGATTCAGCAATGGAGGAGACCTGAACCATGGTGAACTGATCTCAGCCATGCTGCAGAAGCAATACCAGGAGATCCAGCGTCTCGGGTCACATGACGTGGAGGTGGAAGAGCAGACCGCGGCTTTGGAAACCATGGCAGGATCCTCAGCGGGTCATGTCCAAGCCCTAGAATTTTAGGTACAGGCCTGAGTAGAGTGGACCTCGAAAATCGGAGCCATCAGAAGAACATCATTTTGGTCGGGCTGCTGGAATGAGAAAAAGAAGGCCAGCTCGTCAGCTTCTTGGAACAATGGCTCACACAATCTTTGAAGCTGCATGTCAGGGCAGACTGGGTGCGGGTCGAGCGGACCCACCGGGTTGCAGTGTACAGGCCAGGATAGGACCAGCGCCCCTGCCTGGTCCTTGTGCAACTCTAGCACGATCGAGAAAAACAGGTGCTGGAAGCTTCTCGAGCTCTGCGGAAGGATACATAGGTTCTACAAAGGATCACAAATTGTGTATTTATATGGCTGTGATCCACAAGAGGCAAGCCTTTGATATGGCAAAAAGGAGGCTGATGGACGTGAATATTCTGGACTTGGTAAGATATCCAGCAATATTATGTTTCAGGCATGGAAAGTCTGTGTTTAATTTGACTCACTAGAAAACGCAAAGGACTTCCTGTACAAATGAAAATACACTGGCTGGTTCAAATAATATGGACAAATGTGTTCCCTTTGTTTTCTCTGGGCTTTGCCTGGTTTACCTCGTTTTAGTTTTTTTGAGTAAATGGAGGTCCCATTTTTCCTTTTACTCTCTCCTCCTTTCTTCACCCCTCCCATTATCCTTTGTTTTTTCTATCATTTGCTTTTCGTTTCTCTCTCTTAGTACGGAATGGGAAAGGGGGTTGGGGAAGTGGCGGTGGTTACATTTTGTTTCTCGGGTGAAGGTATGGATGGGATGGGGTTGAATGTCCACTTTTAATTTTCTTGTTGTAAAACCCATGTAATGTTTTTTAACTTTGTTTTGTCTGGGTTGGGAGCGACTTCAGCTAGGAGGAGCCATGGGGGATTCGTGGTTGAATGAGCGTCCCCTGTGGGCAAGGGGGAAAGCCTCTGCTTATTTGTGTTCTATGTTGGTTCATGGTCAAAGTAGTTAGAAGTTTTGATTTGGTTGCTTTTGTCGTTATATTGTCAAGTTTATACGAACTGTTTACAGCTTTCACTCGGCGCTCTATAAATGGGGTTCTTCTCTCAGTGACACATCGACTGCTTCGTATGGTTATGGCTAACCGCTCATTTAAATGATGCACCTGGAATGTTAAAGGGAGTCATTCACTCATTAAGAGAAAAAGAAATATACGTTCAATCCTTAAAAAATGAAATGGCTGATGTAGTCTTGTTGCAAGAAACACATCTGACTGATAAGGAACATTGAAAGTTACTGCATGGAAGGTTCAGCCAGGTGTTTTTTCATCCTTTAATTCAACAAGTAGAGGAGTTGCAATACTCATTCATAAGGACCTTCCACTTCAGTTGTTTGACCAAATTAAGAGTGAATGTGAGTGGTCTCTGATCCTTAAATCTTTAATACATGGAGAGGAATATGGGACCTTGATTAATATTGCCCCAGCACACCGCCTCAAATTACAAATAGATGCACTCTCCAAGTTGATGATCCTTGAAGCAAGTCATACAATTAAGGGGAGAATCTAATTGACGTATGGACCCCGAGGTGGATAGGATGTCGAGGGGTTTCGCGGGTATTTCCCCGCCACCCAGGCTTTTGGACCTGAACAGGTAGCTGGGTTGGTGGATGTGTGAGATGTCTTCACCCTGAAGATCGGGACTTCACCTTTTTTACTAACCCACATAAATGCTATACTGGGATTGACATGTTATAAGCCACATTGGTCTTTTTAAATGCGGTGCTGTATTGTAGAATTGGGAACATAGCCATTTATGATCATGTGACAGTGTACATCGAGGTCAAGGATGGTGGAAAAGGGTCAGGCTCACGGCACTGGCACGTGGATCCTTTCCTCCTGAAGGATAGCAAATTCATTGAGTATTTTTCGAAGGAATTTAAATTTTTTTGGAACATTAACTTGTGTACGGCCAGTAATCCGACGGTGCTCTGGGAGACTGCCAAGGCCTAGTCAAGAGGTTTGATTATTTCTTACTCGGCGACTCAGAAGCGGCCGAAGGGAGAGCAGCACGTATTCTTGAGGCTCTGCTGAAGAGAG
Source organism: Chiloscyllium punctatum (assembly GCF_047496795.1). NCBI lineage: Eukaryota > Metazoa > Chordata > Chondrichthyes > Orectolobiformes > Hemiscylliidae > Chiloscyllium > Chiloscyllium punctatum. Next base: position 373,311 of record NW_027309930.1, read on the forward strand.
CTGAGACACCATATTTTGTCAGACTGTCTATAACTTAATTGCCGCAGATTACAGCCCGCCGGACTGCTCTGAATGCTGCATTCGCACAGATAGCAAAGAGAGAGATTTCCTTTGCGAAACAGAAGTTATTAGAGCATGGTGATAACCAGGTAGATATAAGGCGTACTTGGCCAGAAAGAAGATTGCTGCTATTATCACCCGCGATCCCAAAACGATTAAGGCAGCGTTCAAGAAGTTCTACTCTGAGTTGTTCCAGTCAGCGGGCTGGGAGGACTGACGTGACGGTCGAGTCCTTTATTAAGACCTTGAACCTCCTAAGTGTACGTTCAGAGCTGCAATTTATCCAGGTTAATAGGAGACCATCTCTTTAGATTGCCTCTCTGATAATCCGAGATATACAGGAGACAGCTCCAGAGTGGAAAAAAACCCCGGCCCAGATGAATTTTCGGAGTGAAATTTAGAAGGAGTTGATAGACATGCTGGCTGGGCCAATGTTGGATATGTACAATTATTGTACAGTCAGTGCTGCTTCCCATCCTCTCTGAGAGAAGGAAATAGTTATCTTATTCTCAAGAAAGGGAAAGTCCCAGAATGCCTATGTCATTATTAAACGTGGACTTTAAAATTTTGTCGAAAAGACCGGCTTTGAAGGCCCATCATGAATGAGGACCATTTTTATTAGGGGCCGTACTCCTCTGATAACAATAGAAGAGAGCTAAATATGGGTCCAGTCTGCCAGCAAGGTTCGATTCCAGGCTCGGTAATCTGCCTGGATGCAGAGAAAGCACTTCACTGGATGGAGTGGATGGGCACCTTTTATGTCCTTGAATGGTTTGGTCTTGGAGCGGTTTTCACCAGGTGGGTGGCAGTGTTATATAGTGACCCGAAAGCAGCGGATTTCACTAATAGTATAAGATCTGACAATTCCTGTATTGGCAGTGTTAGCCAATGAAGTTGTCCACTTTCACCGTTACCGTTTACATTAATGATTGTGCTGTTGGCAGAAGCCATCCGGAGCGACACCAATATCACTACCATGGAGGTAGGATCAGGAAGGCATAAGATCACCCTCTAAGCAGATAGTGTTCCTCTCTTTCTAACTAACCCAATGATATCTGTGTCCTGTTTAATAATAATGATTAATTTGTTTGGATCTTTCTCAGGGTATAAAATTAACTTTATAAAATCAGAGGCCAACCCTGTTGGGGGTCTTATTAGAGTACCCGACCTTGGGGTGGAATCTGATTCTCTTCCAGATGGTCACAAGGAGGTTTGGGTATTTTTTTTTTATCATCCAAACCTTCGATTAATTATATAAAGCTAACTTCGTGCAGTTGCTACAGAAGATAAGACAGAATCTTACAATATCCTGTTTGAGTTAGTTCTGGTTAAAATGAATGTTCTTCCTTGTTTTTGATACCCCATGTCAATGCTCTCTTTGACGCCGCCCAAGCAGGCGCTACGGAGGCTTAATAGTTGGCTTTGATCTTTCATGTGGCGTCACAGATGGCCTCCTATTAACCTGGACAAATTGCAGCTTCCACAGTGATTGGGGGCGTGTAGATTTTCCATAGATTAAGAAATACCAACCAAGTTCCTTGCTTTCCGATGTGGCTGATTGGACTTGTCAGGACCCATGGTCAATTTGGCTGGACATCGAGGCCTTCTAGGCAAATTGTACCCTCATTAATCTGCTGTTCATGTACAAGATTCTGTGTGGAGAATTGCAGAAACAGATTGTCCCTAACACAGTGAAAGCATGTAGAAAGGTGGGACAATTTGAGGGCACTTTACAAAACAAAAAACTTCGGCTTTCATTCCCATTGTAGGATTGGTAGGATTCCAGCGGGATTTATAGATTCTGGCTTTAGGCTCTGGGAGTCCAGATGAGTTTCCTGTTTGGGAGAATATTGTGACAGGGAGGTCATGATGAATTTTGAACAGCTGATCCAGGAATATGAGGTATCTGGGAGGGACCTCTTTTGTTACTTTCAGCTTCAGGACTTGATACAGAAAAAAGACTACATTAATGGTTCATCTCTGTAAGTCAGATATGGAGACGAGAGTGCTTCAGAGTACGGGCACTCTCTCGTTCAGCGTCTTCTGTCATTTTTTAGGAGGTAGTGTCTCAAAGGACATTGACCCTGTTACAACAGCACAGGAAGAGGCTATTCAGACCCTGGAGCCTAATATACAGTTAAGGGAGGAGGCCAGTCAGCTCCTCGAGTCGATAATACTGGGCCCAGAGTAGGCCATGCACACCAGTATCCTGTTATTCAGCAATAGGATCGGTCTATTAAGCCTCCTTAAAGTCTGTAACATAGGAACTGGAAGAGGGACTGTAGATTGGTGCATTGGGATACCAGGAGTATTATCAGTCCCATCGAGCCTGTTGCACGGGAATTGGAGAAGGATGCAACCTATAAATTTCTTATGGGAAAGGAGAAAGAAGTTTACCTCACGTGTCTCGTGTATGGGAACAGAAGAAGGCCAATCATTCCCTCAGTCCTCTATCAGGGATGCAGGAGAGACCATTCAGTATCTCCAACCTGTGATGTAGGAATATGATAAGGTGTTTTCAGCCCCTCAAACTGTGACACAGCAACAGGAAGGTTGCATAAGCCCTCATGACTCTTATGAATCAACAGGAGGAGGAAAGGAAGACCATCGAGACTTTGATGTGGAACACCAGAAAGACATCAGCCCACCGACGTTGAGCACAAGGAATAGAACGAGTCCACTCAGCGACTCAGACCTCTTACAGAGCAATCAGAGCAGGTCATTTCACGCCATGTGCCAATTACACAGGATTGGAGCAAACAAAGAGATTATAGAGCAGTAAGAATTAGAATTATCACCTTCACGATGAAATATATAGTAGTGAGAAAACTGTTCGAATTTAAGAAATATTGGTAAAGACCATTATTCAGGAATTAATGACAAGAAATTTGCAAAGTCAAACCACAATCCATCAGAATCAACATGATGTCGATCATGGGGATCCGAGAGATGAAATATTTGTACTTCCAGAAGGCATTGAATAGCTCTGCACAAGTGATTAATCTGCAGAATTAGATCGTTTATGGGTAAAATAATTTATCAACTTGGTACAGGTTTGGTGAGGCAACAAAATGCAGTGAGATGGAAAACTATGGGTAATTTTCTGTTGGCAAAATTCAACTTTTAGGAAACCATATGTCTTGGTCCCCATGCCCCAACTATTTACAATCTATAGTCTTAAGTAGTTGAGAGGATAGAACATGTTATAACCAATTAACAGATGACACTTACTCAGGTGAGAAATTGCAGTGAAGATGTAAGAAGTTAGAAAATGTATATGGATAGGTTGGGGCAACATTTGACAGAAGAAACTGAACAACAAAAAGTATGAGTGTATCCATTTGGATCAGTGTCGCAGAAAGGCAAATTATTATCCAAATGGAGAGAGACTTCAGAATGATTAGGTGCAGAGGGATCTGGGTGTCTGCGTCCATACTACAGAATACTCCGATATAGGTACAGCAGATAAAAAGAAAGGCAAGTGCAACTTTGGCATTTATTTCTAAAAAAGTGGATTATAAAGGGAGGGAGGTGTGAGATCGCAACTGAGTACTGTGTGCAGTCTTGGTGTCCTGACTGTAGGAGGGATGTATTTGCCATGGAGGCAGTTCAGAAGTGGTTTACTCGATTTACTCCAGAGATGAGGAGATTGTCCTCTGAAGAGAGAATGAGCAGTTCAGGCCAATACTGCCTGGAGTATAGAAAAATGAGAGGAGATTTCGGAGGTCTGGACGATTTTAAAGGTGATTGACAATGTAGATGTGAAGTTGATATTTCCTCATGTGGACAATCTCGAACGATTTAGGATGAGGTGGGCGAGAAGTGAAACGGGATGAGGAGAACATACTTCTGTCACAGGGTTGGGAATCAGTATAATTCACTGCCCCAGAGTGCAGTAGGTGCTGGGAAATTGAGTAAGTGAAGGATTATGGAGATCGGACAGGAACGTGGAACTGAAGCCGCAATGACATCACCAATGATTGTCTTCAATGTCGGAAGAGGCCTGAGGGGCTGAATTACCGAACTCGTTCTTATTCAGCGCTTCGAATGTGTTACACATAAATGGGGAAGGACTGGTTATCAGACAGGAAGCAGGCACTCTGGAAAAATCAAACTTAGTCAGTTTGACAGAACGTCACCAGTGGAGTCACACAGTGACCAGTGCTTGGGTCCACAGCTCTTTACAATCTGTATCAATGATCAAGAGGAGTGGAACAAATGTGCTGTAATTATATATGCCGATTAAACTAAGATAAACAGGAGACTAAGTTATCAAGGGAAGGTGGAGAGTCTGTAATTGGATATGGACAGGTGAAGTCAATGGATAAAAGTTTAGCAAATGGTATTAAAGATAATATATCATCTGTCATTTTCTTTAGGAAGAATGGTAGGTAGTATGTTACTGAAAGGGAAAATACTACAGGACGTAGTGATGCAGTGTGTACTGGAGGGTTCATTCTGACCCGATCAGACACGGGAAGCGTTTCTCCATCTTCCTGATGTTCCCAGGGACCCCACTGCTCTCAACCACCATATATATCCTCCGTCTCCAAATGGTGATGTTGATGTCGGCATACTGAGAGATGGTGTATCTGTCACCCACTCCTGCCTGGAAAGTTCGGGATCATAGAAGCTGAGTGAAACAGTGACTCTAACAGCCACTGGCAGCACCGTCCTCCCCATTGTGTGAAACTGCTGGTCGTGTTGAAGGACGTGACCCCGCTCTGTGCCCAGCTCCTTGTTCAATCAGTGTCCGCTCACGCTCTGTTCCTGAGTTAAATGTAACTTGGGAAGCTGTTCCTGGAAAACCCGGTGTGAATACAGCAGATCCCTTTCCCCAAGAACACTCACTCCGTGGTTTCAGATCTTCCTCTCAGCGCAGGTTCTGCTCCATTTGTTGTTCATCTTACAGATGCAGGTGTTGTAACTACAGTCCCTATGGTCCATCCAGAGTTGGGTCACCAAATGCTCATGTCGACCTGAATGTCTGAGCACAACCTCTAGCAAACCATCCACTAACTTTTCAATAACACGAATCAGTCAGAAGCCCATCAGCGACAAGTTAGATGCCTGATCTTTTACAATTATACTCGAGAGGTTTCCTCGTGTTACTGATGACACAATCATCTGACAGGGACAAGCGCAGGTGTTCAGTGGACATGCACATTCCAAGGTTCAAAGGCGTGTCTAAAGCTGCCGGAACCACTGTCCATGGATCACTACATGGGGACACTGGGAAGTGAACAATAGCCCAGGACACACACACACACATCTGTTCATGGATCACCACATGGGGCACACTGGGAACTGAACAATAGCCCAGAACACACACACCCCTGTCCATGGATTAATGGATTACCACATAGGGCACACTGGGAAGTGAACAATAGCCAAGGACACACACACACACACCTGTTCATGGATCACCACATGGGGCATACCGGGAAGTGAACAATAGACCAGCACACATGCACCTCCTTGTCCATGGATCACCACATGGGGCAAACCGGGAAGTGAACAATAGCCCAGCACACACACACCCCTGCCCATGGATCAAACACATGGCGCACACCGGGAAGTGAACAATAGCCCAGCACACACACGCCCCTGCCCATGGATCAAACACATGGCGCACACCGGGAAGTGAACAATAGCCCAGCACACACACGCCCCTGCCCATGGATCACCACATGGGACACACCGGGTAGTGAACAATAGACCAGCACACACATGGTCCTGCACATGGATTACCACTTGGGGCACAGCGGGAAGTGAACAATAGCCCAGCACACACACACACCCCTGTCCATGGATCATCACATGGGGCAAACCGAGAAGTGAACAATAACACAGGACATACACACCCCTGTCCATGGATCATCACATGGGGCACACTGGGAAGTGAACAATAGCCCAGCACACACCTCCCTGTCCATGAATCACCACATGGGACACACTGTGAAGTGAACAATAGTCCAGCACACACACCTGACCATGGATCACCACATGGGGCACACCGGGAAGTGAACAATAGCCCAGCACACGCACACCTCCCTGTCCATGGATCACCACATGGGACACATCGGGAAGTGAACAATAGCCGAGCACACGCACACCTCCCTGTCCAGGGATCACTACATGGGGCTCACCGGGAAGTGAACAGCAGCCCAGCACACACACACCCCTGTCCATGGATCACCACATGGGACACACCGGGAAGTGAACAATAGCCCAGCACACACACACCCCATTCCATGGATCACCATATGGGGCACACCTGGGAAGTGAACAATAGCCGAGCACACACACACCTCCCTGTCCATGGATCACCACATGGGGCACACCGGGAAGTGAACAGCAGCCCAGCAACACACACAGCCCTGTCCATGGATCACCTCATGTGACAACCCCGGAAGTGAACAATAGCCCGGCACACACACACCTCCCTGTCCATGGATCACCACATGAGGCACACCGGGAAGTGAGCAAGAGCCCAGCACACACACAACTCCCTGTCCATGGATCACCACATGGTGCACACCAAGAAGTTAACAGTAGCCCAGGACACATGCACCCATGTCCATGGTTCACCACATGGAACACACCAGGAAGTGAACAATAGCCCAGCACACGCACACCTCCCTGTCCATGCATCACCACATGGGGCACACTGGGAAGTGAACAACAGCCCAGCACACACACATCCCTGTCCATGGATCACCACATGCACACACCGGGAAGTGAACAATAACCCTGCACACACACACACACACACACACACCTGTGCATTGATAACCACATGGGACACACCAGGAAATGAACAATAGCCCAGCACACACACACCTCCCTGTCCATGGATCACCACATGGGGCACACTGGGAAGTGAACAATAGCCCAGCACATACCCCTGTACATGTATCACCGCATGGGGCACGCCGGGAAGTGAACAATAGCCCAGTACACACACACCTGTCCATGGATCACCACATGAGGCACACCGCGAAGTGAACAATAGCCCAGCACACACACGCCCCTGCCCATGGATCACCACATGGGGCACAGCGGGAAGTGAACAATAGCCCAGCACACACACGCCCCTGCCCATGGATCACCACATGGGGCACAGCGGGAAGTGAACAATAGCCCAGCACACACACACCTCCCTGTCCATGGATCGCCACATGGGGCACACCGGGAAGTGAACAGCAGCCCAGCACACACACAGACCAGTCCATGGATCACCACATGGGACACACCAGGAATTGAACAATAGCCCAGCACACACACCTCCCTCTTCGTGGACCACCACATGGGACACACCGGGAAGTGAACAATAGCCCAGCACACACACACCTCCCTGTCCATGGATCACTACATGGGGCAAACCGGGAAGTGAACAATAACCCAGCACACACACACCTCCCTATCCATGGATCACCACATGGGTCACACCAGGAAGTGAACAATAGCCCAGGACACACACACCCCAGTCCATGGATCACCACATCGGACACACCAGGAAGTGAACAATAGCCCAGGACACACGCACCCCAGTCCATGGATCACCACATGGGGCACACGGGGAAGTGAACAGCAGCCCAGCACACACACACCTCTGTCCATGGATCACTACATGGTGCAAACCGGGAAGTGAACAATAACCCAGCACACACACACCTCCCTGTCCATGGATCACCACATGGGACACCCCCGGAAGTGAACAATAGCCCCGCACACACACGCCTCCCTGTCCATGGATCACCACATGGGCCAAACCGGGAAGTGAATAATAAAACAGGACACACAGACCCCTGTCCATGGATCACCACATGGGGCACACCGGGAAGTGAACAATAGCCCAGCACACTCACACCTCCCTGTCCATGCATCACCACATGGGGCATACCGGGAAGTGAACAGCAGCCCAGCACACACACACCCCTGTCCATGGATCACCACATGGACACCCCGGGAAATGAACAATAACCCAGCACACACACACACCTGTTCATTGATAACTACAAGAAACACACCAGGAAATGAACAATAGCCCAGCACAAACACACACCATTCCATGGATCACCACATGGGGCACACTGGGAAGTGAACAATAGCCCAGCACACACAAACCCCGGTCCATGGATCACCATATGGGGCACTCCGGAAAGTGAACAATAGCCCAGCACACACACACCCCGGTCCATGGATCACCATATGGGGCACTCCGGAAAGTGAACAATAGCCCAGCACACACACACCCCTGTACATGGATCACCACATGGGGCACACCAGGAAGTAAACAATAGCCCAGCACCCACACGCGTCCCTGTCCATGGATCACCACATGGGGCACACTGGGAAGTGATCAGCAGCCAAACACACACACCCCCGTCCATGGAGCAGGACATGAGATACACCGGGAAGTGAGCAACAGTCAAACGCATACACTCCTGTCCATGGATCACGACATGGGGCACACCATGTAGTGAACAACAGCCCAGCACACACCTCCCTGTCTATGGAGTATGATATGCGACACACTGGGAAGTGAGCAACAGTCAAACACACGCCCCTGTCCATGGAGTACCACATGAGACACACCACGAAGTTAACAACAGCTCAGCACTCACCTCCCTGTCTATGGACTACCACATGGAACACACCTGGAAGTGAACAACAGCCCAGCACACACACCCCTGTCTACGGAGCACCACATGGAACACACCGGGAAGTGAACAGCAGTCTGACACATACCATTTCATTGTTTCTGAGCTTCGCAATGCCAGCTCTCGATACACTAGGGATCCAAATGGGACCCACAGCCGGGACGTACAGGAGACCACGACCCATACGTTTTGCACATTTTTTCTGAGCTTCATAATGATTTTCCCGGGATTCCATGTATATGAGCACCAACGGCCAGGTTAAGGTACAGAAGGACGGATATTCATGTTATAACTGGATGATTACTTGATCGACAAATTCAGTAAACGTGGCTCTTCTCAGAAAAATGGGATTAACTAGATGAGTAGCACTTTCTCAGGTCCAATAACAAAAATTAAGAATATAAAGTAAATGTGGTGACAAATCAACTGAAATCCACGTCACAGAATCAGACACCATAATCCAGGTGATAGATCTCTGCAGCATGTAACAGTGTTCAGACCATGCTAGTGTACTGCTCAATACAACCCAGCAATCTGTGCAGACCACACCAGTCCATGAACTGCCTCTCCAGCACTGGGAGCTATGCATTGAACAACAGTGAATTGTTATGCAAACCAGGAGCATTTACCCTCCCAGCATGTACTGCAGTGTACGCCACCCCAGGGCATGGATCTGTAAACCAGGAGCAGTTACCCTACCAGCATGTAGAGCTGTGTACACCACCTCAGTGCATTGTTCAGTAACACTGTGTTAGATCACTGCCCAGCGAGGGGAAACCTGCAGCCCATGCTGGAAGTGACGGGATGTGCAGCTCCAATCAATTTGCAGCTCCATATCTCCATTGTATCAATGGATGTAGAATATCTCAAGAGGAAGGAGGAAAATGACTTAGGGTTAACTAGGCAAGGATCAGACAAGGTTCTAGAGGGTTACAAGGTAGTCAGGATGGAAGTGAAGAATAATCTCAGGAGAGCGAGAAGCGGGCATGAAAAAGACTTGGTGAGTAGGATTAAAGTAAAACTTAAAATGTTCTATACTTTTGTGAGGAACAAGATGATGGCTTTAGTGAGGGTAGGGCTCATCAGGATAGTGGAGGGAACTTGCGCCAGGAGTCAGAGGAGATAGGGGAACATAGAACATAGAACACTACAGCGCAGTACAGGCCCTTCAGCCCTCGATGTTGCGCCAACCTGTCATACCAATCTGAAACCTATATAACTTACACTATTCCATGTACGTCCATATGCTTGATAAATGACGACTAAAATGTACTTAAAGTTGGCGAATCTACCACTGTTGCAGGCAAAGCATTCCAAAGCTCTCTCTTTAGGTCTTTCCTGACAACCTTGTTACCCTCAAGTGCCCCAACTGAGCCTTCACATCCCATCCTAACATAAGTCACCGTCTTCCCCTTGACCAGAGATTCCACTTCATTCGTAAACCACCGCTCCCGCACTCTACAGCTTCCTCCCTGCCTGACAGGTACATACATAACAAGGACACAGTAGCTTTTCCTTGAATAAGCTCCACATTTCTAATGTGCCAATCCCCAGCAGTTTCCTTCCTCATCATATGCTTCCTAAATCTTGCCTAATGGCATCGTAATTGCCTTTCCCTCAGCTGTAACTCTTACCCGGTGGTATGCACCTATCCCTTTCTATCACTTAAGTAAACGTAACAGAATTGTGAACGCTATCACCAAAGTGCTCACCTACTTCCAAGTCTAACACCTGACCAGGCTCATTACCCAGTATCAAAACTAATGTGGCTTCGCCCCTTGTTGGCCTGTCTATATACTGTGTCAGGAAGAACGCCTGCACACACTGGACAAAAGCTGACAAAACACTATAGTGTTCCCGTTCAATATTTCAAAATTTGAAGTTCCCCATTACATCTACCCTGTCTCTGTCACTCCTGTCGAGAATCATCTTTGCTATCCTTTCCTCTACATGTCTGGAACTATTCGGAGGCCTATATAAAACTCCCAACGGGGTGACCACTCCTTTCCAGTTTCTAACTTTCGCCCATACCACCTCAGTTGACGAGTCCTCAAACATCCTTTCTGCAACTGCAATACTGTCCTTGACCAACAATGTAACACCCCCCCTCTTTTACCATCTTCTCTGTTCTTAATGAAACATCTAAATCCTGGAACCTGCAACAACCACTCCTGTCACTGCTCGAACCATGTCTCCAAAATGGCCACAACATTGAAGTCCCAGTTACCAACCCTTGCTGCAAGTTCACGCACCTTATTCCGGATGCTCCTGGCGTTGAAGTGGACACACTTCAAACCAACTTCTTGCTTGCCGATGCCATCTTGCGACCCTGAAACTTGATTTTAGACCTCCCTACTCTCAACCCTTTCTATACTTGAACCACAATTTTGGTTCACATCCCCCTGCTGGATTATTTTAAACCCACCCCAATAGCCTTAGCGAATTCCACTCCCCCCCCAGGATATTGGTACCCCTCTAGTTCAGATGAAGCCAATCCTGCTTGTAGAGGTCCCATCTACCCCAGAAAGAATCCAAAACCCTCCCTCCTGCACCATCCCTGCAGCCACGTGTTCACCTTCTCTCTCTCCCTATTCCTTGCCTCACTAGCACGTGGCACGGGCAAGAAATCAGACCCAATTCCTCTGTTCGTCCTAGCTCTAAGCTTCCATCCTAGCTCCCTGAATTTCTGCCTTTAATCCCAATCACGACTTGGGACCACGACTTGGGACTGCGACCTCTCCCCCTTAAGGATCCCAATAACACGATCAGTGACATCACGAACTTTGGCAGCTGGGAGGCAACGCACCAACCGTGAGTCTCTCTCGTCCCCACAGACACTCCTATCTGTCCCCCAAACTATGGAGTCCCCAATGACTACTGCTCTGCTCCTCTTCCCCTTTCCCTTCTGAGCAGCAGAGACAGACGCTGTGCCAGATCCCTCTACCCCACTGTTTTCCCCTGGTAAGTCCCCCCCATAGTATCCAAAATGGAATATTAATTGTTGAGGTGAATGGCCACAGGGGATCCCTGCACTGCCTGCCGGTTCCCTTTCTGTCCCCTGATTGTAACCCATTTACCTTTTTCTCGTACCTGAGGAGTGATTACCTCCCTGTAACTCCTCTTAATAAACCCCTCTGCCTCCCGAATGATCCGAAGTTCATCCAGCTCCAGCTCCAGTTACCTAACGCGGTTTTCAAGGAGCTGGAGTCAGATGCACTTACAGCAGATGTAGTCAGCAGGGCCACTGATGGTGACCCTTATCTCCCACATTCTGCAGGAGGAACATTCAACTGCCCTAACCTCCATTTCCACTAGTCTAAATTCCCAAAGAGACTGTTGAAAAAAAAATAAGGAATAAAAAAACGCGTTAACTTTCCAAGCTGTGGCACAGGTACTTTGTTTTTGGTTAGAAGAGGAGGGTGGGTGCTTTAACAGATTATAAGGCAAGGTTAGCTTTTCTGGGTGTTTGGTTTAATTCACAAACGGGTTCATTGCTGTGTCGTAAGAGCACACTTAGAACATTTTGTTCAGTTCTAGTCGCCTTGTTATAGGAAAGATGTAGAAGCTATAGTGAGGATGCAGAGGAATCCTACGGGCTCAACAGAAATTTTGGCACGCACCACACGTTCGAGTGAAATATTGAGGAAGACACCATGCGAAAAATAAATACTGGCAGATTCTGCATGTCTGTATAAAAGTCAATGTGTCAGTGTTTGTGGTATGTCTGTCCTGTTGTCTGTATATCTGCGTGTGCACGTGCATCAGTGTATTGGCATTTCTCTCTGTGTGCTTTAGTATTTGTGTGACTGTACCAATCTCTATGCGTGCCTGTGTAACTATATGCATATCTTTGTGTATCTGCGTGTCTCTGTGCGTATCCGTGCGCACAACGGATCTGCCAGCCTCTGTGGTGTTTAAAGTTATGCAATGTCCGCCTCTGCTGGCCTTCACACTCTACTGCATTGATGGCAGTGGAGGGAGAAAACCATAAGAGATTCAGTCTAGGAAGTGGGGAGAGGGAGGTAGATCATAGCACCATCCAAACTGATAGCACCCCCTGCACATGCACACACACACACAGTTGGTTATAGGGAGGATCATAATTGTACTGAGGACACTCGGAGTGGCGAATGCTCCTGAGTAGTATCTGGACTCTCTCTGCAATTTGAAAGTGATTTGTCTTTGAAGATTATTCGTTACACAGAGTGTACACCTTAAAGAATATTTCCACTGCAACTGCATCCAAGCAATCTGACCAAGACATCTGTAAGGTGATGTGATGAATTTATTACATGTTCTTTAAATTGAAATATTTTATAATTCACCCCTACAAGGTGTAAGTGAGAAATGTTTGAAAAGTACTGAAACTGACCCAGTGGTGATGGTAATATATCTAGGTATCAGACAAAATTGTTCTGTGCATCCAAAGACATTTGCAAAACGAAACAGCCGTGCAATGTGAGAGATTCACAATATTTGATGGACTCTGATAGAAAAAATACTGACACTTGTACAGTGGCATGGAGAGACCAGCAGAGGGTGGCATTGTATGAGTATAAACTTAACAGGGACAGTCGAAGAGGTGGAAGAGGGGAGTCAGGGTTTATTTCAATTTCAATGTACTTAACCCCAAAATCACAGAGCCATCATTTCACAGAGATGCACACAAACATACATAAACACATTAAACACACAACACACGTACATACCGATATGGACACTTACACACAAACACATGCACACGCCCGCACACAGACACCGTTTTCTTTAAGATAGAGATAAGTATGTTTTTCATGACTAAGATAATCAATGGTCAGTTGGTGAAGGCAGGAGAATGTGGCTGAGAAACATTTTAACTGTGATCAAACGGCACAGCAGATCCAAGGGGCTAAATGAACTAATTCTGTTCCAATTTCCTATTTTGTGAAGGGATTAATTTTGGATTTCGAATTTGAATGCAGATTACTGGGTCAAATGAAGGATTCGTAGCAGTGTGGAGGAACAAACCGATCTTGGGGTCCATGTCTCAGTTGCCACCTAAGTTGATAGGGTTGTTAAGAAGGCGTACGGTGTGTTGGTTTTCGTTAGCAGGTGGACTGAGTTGAAGAACCGCAAGATTATGCTGCAGGTCTATAAAGCTCTGGTGAGACCACATTTGAAATGTTCTGTTCGCCCCAGTAAAGAAAGTATATGGAAGCTTTAGAGCGGGTGCAGAGGAGATTTACCAGAATGCTGCCAGGACTAGAGGGCTTGTCTTATGAAGAAAGGTTGAGGGAGCTATGGCTTTTCTCATTGGAGTAAAGAAGGTTGAGAGGTAACTTAATAGAGCTGAACAAGATAGTGAGAGTTGCAGACAGAGTAAATAGCCAGATTCTTCTTTCCAGGGTGGAAATGGTTGTCACGAGGTGAGCATAATTTTAAGATGTTTGGTGAAAGGTTTTGGAAGATGTCAAAGGCAGTGAGCCACCAGCCCCCTCCCTCTCCCCACAAACCGGGTCCCAGGTATGGTGAGACAGCTGTGCTAACCACTGATTTATCATGTCCCTCTCCCCCTCCCCCACAAATAAGGTCCCTTGTACTGTGAGACAGCAAAGCTAACCACTGAGACACCATGTCCTCTTCCCCCTCCCCCAAAACCAGGTCCCTGGTTCTCTGAGACAGCCGTGCTAATCACTGAGACATCATGCCCCACTCCCCCTCCCCAAACCGGGTCCCTGGTAGTCTGTGACAGCCGTGATAGCCACTGAGACACCATGCTCACCCTCCCCATCCCCCCAAACCGTGTCCCTGGCGCTGTGAGACAGCCATGATAACCACTGAGACAACATGCACCCCCGCTCCCCATCCCCCCGAAATCGGGTCCCTGGTACTGTGAGACAGCCGTACTAACCAATGAGACACCATGCCCCTCTCCCCCGCCCCCCAAATCGGGTCTCTGGGACTGTGAGACAGACGTACTAACCTCTGAGACACCATGCACCGCTTCTGCCTCCCATCAAACCAGCTCCCTAGTACTGTGAGACAGCCGTGCTAAGCACTGAGACACCAAGCCCCCTTCCCCCTCCCCCCAAACTGGGTCCCTGGTACTGTGGGACAGCCGTGCTAACCACTGAGACACCAGCCCCCCCTTCAAAACCAGGTCCCTGTACTGTGAGAAAGCCGTACTCACCACTGAGACACCATGCCCCACTCCCCTCCGTTCAAACCGGGTTGCTAGTACTGTTATACAGCCGTGCTCACCACTGAGACACCATGCCCCCCCCCTCCCCTCCCCTCAAACCGGGTTCCTAGTACTGTTATACAGCCTTGCTCACCCCTGAGACAACATGCCCCCCTCCCCTCTCTTCAAACCGGGTTCCTGGTACTGTGAGACAGCCGTGCTCACCACTGACACACCATGCCCCCCTCCCCTCCCCCCAAACCGATTCCCTGGGGTACTTTGATACAGTCGTGTTAACCACTGAGACACCATGTCCCAATTCCCCAACCCCATCCCTCCAACCGGGTCCCTGGTACTGTGAGACTGCCGTGCGTACAACTGAGACACTATGCCTCCTCCCCCTCCCCCCAAACTAGGTCCCTGGTACTGTGAGACAGCCGTGTTAACCGCTGAGGCACCATGACCCCCTCGACCTCTCCTTCACTCCGGGTCCCAGGTCCTGTCAGACAGCCGTCCTAACCACTAAGACACAATGCCCCCTCCCCATCCCCCCCAAACCAGATCCCTAGTACTATGAGACAGCCGTGCTAAGCACTGAGAAACAAAGCCCCCTTCCCCTCCCCCCCCAAACCGGGTCCCTGGTACTGTGGGACAGCCGTGCTAACCACTGAGACACCAGGACCCACTCCTCCAAAACCAGGTCTCTGTACTGTGAGGCAGCCATGGTCACCACTGAGACACCCATGCCCCCCTCCCCTCCCCTCAAACCGGGTCCCTGGTACTGTGAGCCAGCCGTGCTCACCACTGAGACACCATGCCCCCTCCCCTCCCCCCAAACTGATTCCCTGGTACTTTGAGACAGGCGTGTTAACCACTGAGACACCATGACCCAATTCCCCACCCCCATCCCTCCAACCGGTTCCCTGGTACTGTGCGACAGCCGTGCTAACCACTGAGACACCATGCCCCCTCCCCCTCCCCCACAAACCGGGTCCCTGGTACTGAGAGACAGCCGTGCTAACCACTGAGACACCATGCACCCTCCCCCTCCTCCTGTCCCCCAATCCGGGTACCTGGTACTGTGAAACAACCACGCTAACTACTGAGACAGAATTGCCCATCCCCGCCCCCTCCCCCAAAACGGAGTCACTGTGCTCGGTAATACTGGGGAAATGTAAATAAAAGTGATGAGCTTAGAGCTATGATGTTGTGGCCAAAGCATAGACATGGGTTTCTCAGGGGCAAGAATGGTTCCTGGATGTTCCAGGGTTTAGAACATTTAAAAATAATAGGGATGAGGTAAAAAGAGGAGGGGGTGTAGCTCTGCTAATCAGTGAGGGTTTCACAGCTACAGAAGTTAACATTATCGAGGAAGATCTGCCTACTGAGTCAGTATGGGTGGAAATTAGGAACAGTAAGGCAGCAATCACCTCACTAGGGGTTAAATACAGGTCCCCCAATAGAAGCAGGGAGATTAAAGAAAGCATAGGTCGGCAGAATTTGGAAAAGTGTGAATGGAATACGGTAGTTGTGATGGGTGAATAACTTTCCCAATATTGATTGGAACCTCCTTCCAGCAGATGATTTGGAAGGAGCTGTTTTTGTAAGGTGTGTTCAAGAGGGTTTCATTACTCAGTACGTTAACACGCCGACGAGGGGAGGGACCATTTTGGATTTGATGCTCGGCAATGAGCTGGGGCAGGTGTCATATCTTGCGGTGGGAGAGCATTTCGGTGATAGTGACCACAACTGCCTCATCTTCTACATAGCCATGGAGAAGGAGAGAAGCAGGAACAATGGAAGGATATTTCGTTGGGAAAAGGAAACTATGATATTATCATACTGTGTTGCGAAGCATGAACTGGGAGCAATTGTTCCATGGAAATGCCACTATAGACATGTGGAGACGGTTTAAGGAACAGTTGTTGCAAGTGATGCACAAATGTGTTCCTTTGAGTCAGGCAAGAAGGGGTAAGATAAAGGAACCTTGGATGACGAGAGCGGAGGAGCTTCTTTTCAAAAGAAAGAAGGCAACTTATTTTAGGTGTAAGAAGGAAGGGCCTTGCTCAGCTCGAGAGGATTACAGGCAGGCAAGGAAGGAGCTCAAAAATGGTCTGAGGAAAGCCAGGAGGGGGCAGGAAAAAGGCTTGGCAGGAAGGCATTTGCACATATGTGAGGAATAAGAAAATGATCAAAGAAAGAGTATGGCCGATCAGGGATAGCTTAGGGAACTTGTGGATAGAGTCTGAGAAGGTAGGGAAAGCCCTAAATTAGTTTTTTGCTTCTGTCTTAACGAAAAAAAGGACTTTGTAGTTAATGAAACCATTGAGGAGCAGGTAATCCTGCAGCAACAGATAGATTGAGGAAGCTGATGTGTTGATAATTTTGACAAACATTAATATTAACTAGTCGTCAGGGCCAGACCAGATTTGGCCTCGGCTGCTATGGGAAGCGAGAAATGTGATTGCTTCGCCGCTTGCGAAGATCTTTGCATCCTCGCTCTCCACCGGATTCGTACCTGAGGACTGGAGGGAGGCAAAAGTAATTCCTCTCTTCAAGAAAGGAAATAGGGAAATCCCCGGAAATTACAGACCAGTCAGTCTCACGTCTGTCATCTGCAAGGTGTACGAAAGGATTCTGCGGGATAGGATTTATGACCATCTGGAAGAGCGTGGCTTGATTAAATGCAGTCAGCACGGCTTTGTGAGGGGCAGGTCATGCCTCACGAATCTTATTGAGTTATTTGAGGATGTTACTGGAAAAGTTAATGAGGGTCGAGCAGTGGATGTTGTGTATCTGGACTTCAGCAAGGCATTTGATAAGATTCCCCATGGTAGGCTCGTTCAGAATGTCAGGAGGAATTGGATACAGGGAAATTTAGCTGTCTGGATATAGAATTGGCTGGTCGACAGAAGACTGCGAGTGGTTGTGGAAGGAAAATATTCTGCCTGGAAGTCAGTGGTGAATGGTGTTCCTCGGGCTCTGTTCTTGGGCCTCTACTCTTTGTAATTTTTATTAATGACTTGGATGAGGAGATTGAAGGATGGGTTAGCAAGTTTGCAGAGGACACGAAGGTTGGAAGTATCATTGACAGTATACAGGATTGTTGCAGGCTGCAGCACGACATTGCCACGATGCAGAGATGGGCTGAGAGGTGGTAGATGGAATTCAAACTGGATAAATGCGAGGTGATGCATTTTCGAAGATCGAACTTGAAAGTTGAGTACAGGACTAAAGGCAGCATTCTTGGCCATGTGGAGGAACAGCGGGATCTTGTTCTGCAGGTACATAGATCCCTTAAAACTTCCAACCAGGTGGACAGGGTTGTTAAGAAAGCCTATGGTGTTTTTGGCTTTCATTAACAGGAGGATTGAGTTTAAGAGCCGTGAGATCTTGTTGCAGTGACATTTACTCATACCCCTATACTTATTCTCCCATTTCCTAATACTCCGACACTGAATTCTCCTGCTTTTTCATATAACGATATTAATTCTGCCACTTCCTCATATCCCAGTATGATTCTCTCATTTTCTGATGCCCGAGTTCAAATCTCGCATTTAAGAGTGCCCTACTCTAATTCTACATTTTAATGGTGACTTGCACCAAATATCTAATTTAAGTCCAGTCCGCACGACTTCTTTCATTAACTATGTAGCTGCAATGATTCTCCCATGTCGTGGTCCACTGCTGTAATTCTCCAATTTTGGTGTTTACTGCATCAAATTCTCAAATTGCTAATTCTGCACTAATCCACCCTTTCGTCATGAACTGAAGAAACTCTCCCACTGAGTATTGCCTTGCCCCAACTCTCCTGTTTTGCTGTTTCCTGACAAACATCTTCCACATAATGGTGCACTGCTCAAGGTTTTTTCATTATTTTCGCCCTGCATTGAATGGCCACTTTCCTGCACTTTACAACATTTCTCCGACTTACTGATTCCTGCCCGTGTTCTCCCATTTAACTATTCTCTGTTCCAACTCTGCATGCTTTAAGCACCCCACACCAACTCTCGAATTCAATATTGCCCTGAAACAATTCTCATGTTCATTGTTACCCAAACCAATTTCTCCCAGTGTGGGGAACGCCACTCTGACTCTCTGAGATAGTGGTGCCATACCCCAAATTTGCTGTTCAAGTTCCACTGTGCAATTTTTCCATTTTGTGGCTCGTGCAACAATTGTCCCAAATACAGCTTCACTTCCGTGCACCATTCTACCATTTTCGAATCCTGCACGAATCTTCTTTTCATCAGCAGCTGCACCTCCACCACATTTAATATTATTCAGCACCAGTTCTCCCACGTCTTCCACAAATTCTCTACTTTCGTGACATTGGCACCAACTCTCCCATTATTGATGCCCTGCGTCAATTGTCCCATTGCGTTGTTTCCTGATACACTTCCTCCACGTATTGGCTTCCCTGCTCCAAAGTTTTCTTTTCACTTCTTGGTGGCTGTCTCGAATCTCGACTTTACTGCTGCTTGCAAAATGGTTCCTTCTTAATGATTCCCTGCCCCTATTCTTCCATTTAGAGGTGTTCTGCTCAAATTCTTTAATGAATACGCAATTTGTACTAATTTTACAATGTAATGGCACTGTGCAACAATTCTCTCATTTACTGATACCCAACAATTCTCCCACTGCCTGACACCCTGACACCTTTCGTGGAAATGTAATCGTTACGAATGAACTGCTAGCAAGAGCAAAGAAAAGGCTTTATTTTTCAACCTCTGCATGCAGAGCGGCCAATATACTTGGCAAAAGTGCCTTATGTAAGGGCTGTGACAAAATTCACATATTCGTGTTCTACTATTCTTAGCACATGCTCAAGGACAAGTGGGAAACATTCGAGCTCATATTTTCTCATTCCCATGACTTGGACATAATTGTCTTAATGTTTTCCGAAGCTTTTTTCTGAACTCGGCTGCTCGCAAGGCCAGGTGAGACGTTTGCAAAGTTCCACAAAGACAAGCTGACTCCTCGACGCAGAATTCAGCAAAGTGTTTGCATATTTCAGCGAAGTATTAAATTTTGCAAAACATTCTCTGACAGATTTCACAGTAAATGTTAATTTTGTTAATTTTCCATTACATTTTCCAAATTTTTGTCATTTTACAACAAGGACAACAATCAAATAAAAAGCCAGATAGCTATATATCAAAAATAATTTATGAACACCAGGCATTTCCTCAGACACCACCAAACTCTAACAAACCTTTGTGGTGGTTTTTCCATTTCCCTGGTTTGCCCGATACATAGCCCATCTTCACACGTCACATTCGTCAACGTCGCTGTAGGGTGTGGACAAGTAATTTGATCTTCCTTCTTTGGGTCAACTGATAGTTTAACATTTCGTATCCTACTGCATTCACAAGCAAGTGGTGTAGGCAGGTACACAACTAGGGTCTTATTCAAAGCAGTATGGGTAAGACCAGTCCTACAACTATTAGAACGATAAGGGTCCTTTACCCCCATCCTCCATAAGGGACGTGAGCCATCGGGAGGAGGAGTCATCTGCTCGTGGAGGCTGTCATTTACCTGCCTTCATACCATTTATTAAACCAGTAATATTTTGGGACTCATCAGGAACTTTAATACAGCACGAGTTACCTAACGTTTTGCAGACACCCCCTCTCTCGGCCGTCAGGATGTCTAGTACGAATCGATTTTGTGTCACTGCTTCCTAACTGCCATTAACTCAGTGTTAATGAGTGCTAAGCCTTCCTCCGTCTCATTTGCGAATACACCATATGCGAGGATGTTCTGCGACTGTATACCCATTCCAATGCAGAGGGATGCCCCTTCGAGTTCGGCAATTGCTGCCTTTTAGGGCGAACACTGTTGTGTTAGTGGACAGTATAGCGCTGTAGCAGCACCCCTTTCTCCCCGGGTGAGTGGTGGTACCCTTTCTCGCCACCTGCCCATATTATGCCTGCCATCCTGATTAGATTAGATTACTTACAGTGTGGAAACAGGCTTTTCCGCCCAACAAGTCCACACACACCAGCCGAAGTGCAACCCACCCATACATTTAGCTAACCCCTAACACTACGGGCATTTTACCATGGCCCATTCAATCGACCTGCACATCTGGTGACTGTGGGAGGAAACTCACGCAGACACAGGCAGAATGTACAATCCACATGCTGTCAGTCGCCTGAGGCGGGAATTAAACCGAGGTGTCTGGTGCTGTGAGGCAGCAATGCTAACCACTGTGCCACCATGCCGCTCATGGTTTGACCATTGATAAAGGAACAAGCAATGTTTATGGTCGTATCATTCGTGTATGTTGCTGTACAAGAGTCATTGTTCTAGTACAGCATCAAGGTACACTGGGAGATACCCAAAAGTAGTCTCCCCCGATTGGTGCAAATACACGTTTCTCTCCTGCATTCCACTATCTGGAATGCTGTGGACGGTAGCGTGTCAGGCTTGGGGCTGTAGTTAGCTTTGAGTTCGGATGTGACACGAGATCTGCCCAAATTGCCCCCCACTATCATGGTCAGGCTAGTCGCCTCCCGTGGAAGCAGACAGCTGGCATTTCTCGCCAGGCTCTCAGTAATTTGCTGGGCAGTCTACCTTTGGGCTGTGTGCAAATATATCCAACAAGTGTAGCCAACGTCTAATCTCTCGTTTTGTCTTATGACCAAAGCACATGCTCTGTTCCCTTCACATCTAGCAATGGCCCTTCGCAGCTCCCAACCTACTGGCGTCACATTTATGCCATTTATATCCAGCAGGCCACTTCCCCTCCTGCTTTAAATTCACTTTCTCGTCACGGCCGTCTCCCTTCGTTCGGGTGTGTCATTAATGCCCTTTGCCCGGCTTGGAGTTAGGTGCATGATCTGGTTTGATTGGTTGCCATGCCCCACTGCTCCTATCGTCTGCAGTTCATTTTGCACTGCATCTCAGAGGGCGGGGGTGGGGCGACTGCACCACTATATTCACCTGTCTACAGATGTCAGAGAAGGATCTATCTATTCCACACCACGAGACTCCCTCATTGCTCTTCTGAGTCTTACTTTGATCATAGAATATCTATTTCCCATGTCAGGTGCCCCTTTTGTCGTGGTGGCTACGACTAAATGCCAGTCACCGGCGCGGCATGGATCCCTGCATAAATCTTAATTATCCAATTTATAGTCGTCCTTGTTACTGAACGGCTATGGGTCGCATGTAAAGATCCACTTCGTCCTATCAGTTAAGATTACCGTCAGCTGCTGCATTCCAGACACCCCTGCCCTTATGAATAGTCCTATCAGGGCGCTTGCCAACAGTGTGAATTGGGGCAACCCCACATTTGCTTAAGTCTTCTGATAAATACTTTCTCTAAATTGGCTTTGGTGTTGTGCGATGTCTCCTCAGTCCCAGCTGCAAGTTTGTAATGGCTGGCGTGTATCCACGTGGCTGTTCCGGCGACCTTAACAGCCATCTGTGCTGCAAGGCGTACTTGAAACGGTCCCAGCCACCTCTTCGCTATCCTGTTTTCCCTCCTGAAGTCTTTTGCCATTATTCAGGCTCCAGGTTATAGATCGTACATCTTCCCTTCTGCTGACTGGGGTAGTGCTGTCTTCAATTGATTCTGTATTTGGGACAGAAGTGTAGAAAGTTTAATGCAGTAACACAACATCTCATTCTCACAGTGGCCTGTTATCTATCTTCCCTTACGTCTTGGGACAATTCCTGTGTTTGGCGGCCTACCAAACAAAATTTCAAACGGGCTAAGGTTAGCTCTCCTTCTCCTCCTAGATCTCATACACATTAGCACAATTGGAAGTGCCTTTGACCATGTCATCCCTAGTTTCTCACAGCATTTTCTCAATATATTTTTTCAGGTAGAATTTTCTCTTTCCGCTGCCCTACCGCTCGTTTGGTGGTAGGCACAGTGTTATCCCATGTTTATTTCCAAATACTCACTAATCTGCTGTAGGGCATTATGGACAAATGGTGTCCCACTGTAACTACTAAGCCTAGAGTGTAGGTTTGCTCGCTGAGCTGTAGGTTTGATATCTAGACGTTTCATTAGCTGGCATATGGAGGTTAGTGGGCGAGTGTAGGTTAAGTGGGCTTGGATCGGCGCAACATCGAGGGCCAAAGGGCCTGTACTGCGCTGTATTTTTCTATGTTCTATGTTCCCACGTAACATCATCAGTGACGAACGCCAAGTGAAGAGAAACTGTTGTCTCCTGCATTCTAGATATATGTTTGACCAGTATGAGGTTCCTGGGGTTTGTGGTGATGCCATTTCCTGTTCGTTTTCTGAGCGGTTTATAGATGCTATCTAGATATATGTCTTTTTTTATGGCGGTGTGGTTGGAGTGCTAGGCCTCAAGCAATTCTCTGGCATGACTTTGCTTAGCCTGTCCCAGGATAGATGTGTTGTCCCAGTCGAAATGGTGCTTAAATTTCATCCGCGTGAAGGGCTGCGAGGGAGAGAGGGTCATGTCTTTTTGTGGCTAGCTAGTGTTCTGTATCCTGCTGGCTAACTTTCTTCCTGTTTGTCCTACGTATTGTTTGTGGCAGTCCTTGCATGGAATTTTGTGTATGACGTTGGTTTTGTCCATGGGTTGTACTGGGTCTTTTAAATTAGTTAGTTTTGTTTGAGACTGTTGGTGGGATTCCGAGGGGTCTTAATAGTCTGGCTGTCACTTCTGAGACTTCATTGATGTATGAAAAGGCAGATAGGGTTTCTGGCTGTGTTAGGTCTACTTGTCGTGGTTTGTTCCTGAGGAATCTGTGGACTGTATTTTTTAAGTATCCGTTCTTCTTGAATATGTTTTATAGGTGGTTCTCCTCTGTTTTCCGAAGTTTGTCTGAGCTGAAATGTGTGGTGGTTCGTTGGAATAGTGTTCTGATATAGCTTCCTTTTTGCGTGTTGGGATGGTTGCTGGTATAGTTAAGTATTTGGTCAGTGTTTGTCGGTTTGCTGTAAATGCAGACACACCAGAGAATTCCGAGAGGCCTCGCACTCCAATCACAACGCCATAAACAAACACATAGATCGATTGACCATCTGTTAACCCCTCACAAAATGAATAGGAAATGATATCACCACAAACCCCAGGAACCACATCCATAACAAACATATAAATAGAAAGCAGGAGACAACATCTTCACTTCACTTCACTTGGAGATCGCCACTGATGATGTTACGTAGCCAGGTAGTGAAACGTCTGGATTTCAAACCGACAGCTCAGCGAGCAAGCCTACACCCTAAACCTCAAACGGAGCTATAAACCTTTACAAAACTTGGGACCACCAAGCCTCTCATGGATTCTCCATCTCGGAATTATTTCAGTTAGGAAAGCTTTGGTTATGGCACTGGCATTATGTTTTGCCATGGGGAATGCTTGCACCCATTTGGAAAACATATCAACTATTACCAGACAATACCTTTTTCCTTCACATGGTGTTAGTTCGGTAAAATCCAGTTGCAAATGTTCAAATTTTTGGGGGGGTTTCGGAAGTGCTACATAACTCATCTGTATTCGCCTCCCCACATTATTGTGGCACAGATAACGCATCATTCACAATATTTCTGGAAGTAATGAGTAAATCCCTCAGTGTACCACTGTGCTGAAATGCTGTCATATCTCCCCTCTTTTGACACATGTACCTTACCGTGTGTCAGTTTGGCATAGAATGGAAATAATGATCGTGATAGAAAAGGTTTAACATTGGGGCCACACCATACCCCTTACCTCAAACTGCACTCTGTTTTTTCCTACTCAAACGTGTCTTCAAGCCTGGACTTCGACTGTGACTCCCGTACGTCTGCTGTTGGGGTAAGGATTTTTGTCATTCCCATGTCAAACTGATAATTTACCGGCTGCTGGCCTGCCGTCCTTGCCGCTGAGTCTGCTCTTGCATTTCCTTGAGAAACATAATCGTTATTTTTCGTGTGGGCATATGTACACACAGAGATTGATTTAGGCAATAGGACCACTTCCAAGAGGTCAGAAATCTGATCACGGTGTGTGATGGGCTTTCGGGTGAAGGTCAAGAAGTCCCTGTATTTCAACAGGGTTCCAACACCATGTGGAACTCTGAATGCGTATCTGAAATCGGTTAAATATTCGCTGTCTTTCCATTAGCCAATTTACATGACTCAGTCAAGGCAACCAGCTCCGCTGCTTGCGCTGACAGTTGAGAAGGGAGTGATCCCGCTTTGAATACCTCATGGGTAGTTACTACAGCATCCCCAATACAATTCTGGCCTATCTCCTTGCTCCTGAATGCTGACTCATCCACAAAAAATACCGCCATAATTGGATTCTGAAGTGGTGAATTCTGCAAGTCTTGTCTAGGCAGCACAATTCATTAATTACAGCGATACAATCATGTGGGTCTCCGTCTCCTTCTCTAATGAGGGGATTAGCAGTACTAAGGATGTTACATCTTTTTATTGCAATGTTAGGCTTCTCCAAGAACACAGTATTGTATCTGAGTCAACGTGCTGTCGACGTATGTGCTGTCTTTTGGTCGGAATGCAGTAAGGATACTGCATGTGCGATCAGTTTGGTTAAGTCGCCATAGCCGATTATATAGCAACCACAGCTCGCAGGCATTTACGCAATCCTGCCGCTACGAGGTCAAGCTTAGCCTAAAAATAAGCTGCCCGCCGGAATTATCCCCCATGATCCTGCAACAACACAGATGTCATGCAGTCATGTTTTTCATCTACCATTTGACAGAAGGCTTGTTTGGATTCGGAATCCCCAGTGTAGGTGTACTTTGAAACGTCTTTTTCAATTCAACTCGGCCGCTGGGATCCATTGCAACGGACCTTGTTCCTGCGACCCTTTTCAACGGGCCATGTCACTTCAGGGCACCTCAAGATTTGTGTAATGTGGGATAAATGTTCTTCAGTAGGAGCGTATGCCCAGAAAGGATAGCAATTGTTTCGTCATATGAGGCCTTGGAATTTGCTGAATTACTTGCACACTGTCTTGACCAATGGTCTTCCCTTTTTCAGATATTAAGTGACCGAAGAACTTCACCTGTTGTTGCATAAATCGAAGCTTTGCGAGACTGGCTTTGTGCCCTTCCCTCGTGCAATGCAAGGGAATCCTTCTCACATTGTTCCTCTGTCAGTGCTACTATTAAGCAATCGTCTACAGATTGCAGAAGCTCAGACCCAGGGGTTAAAACAAGAGTCTCCAGACTCCTGCATAGGGCGTCATTATATATGGTGGGTGACTCACAGTAACATTGACAAAGTCGTGTGAACTCGTAAGATTTCCCTTTGAATGAAAAAGCGAACCAGAATTTACTATCTGGATGCACCATTACACTGAAGAATGTCTTTGGTTAATCCACAGCAGGTAACCATTTACTGTCCGGTGGAAATTGAACTAATACAGTACAGGGGTTGGGAACATTTGATGCGCGCGGGACAACACTGTTATTGACTGCCTGCAGGTCTTGAACAAACCTGCATTCCTCCGGTTCACTTGGAATTTTTGCCTTTTTGATCCGAAAAATGGGAGTTCTCACTGGTGAGTTTACACAGGGGATTATCTTTCTAGCCTTTGGGAAGGATTGAAAGACTGGAGTAATTACATCCATGGCCTCGGGTTTTAACGAGTATTGTGCTCTGCAAGGACAATACTCCGACTTCGTGGTCACTCGTATTGGTTCACAACCTTGTATATGCCCCACATCATGTTTGCCTTTTACCCATAGTTCAGTAGGGACCGTTATTAATCTTGGGTCTGAGAAGTTTATCTTAGGGAAACGCCAGGCCAGCCTTCTCGGATCTTCAGGGCAAGAGGGTGTTACCTCGACTGTTCTATTGCCTGAGTTAGACAAATTAATTTCTTCCTATATGCATTGAACCACATACCCACATCGTCCCAGAACAGCCAACATTTCGTTCTTTATGCCTGTAGTACCCATGGCCCCAAATCTTGCCACCAGTCACTGGACACCTTTGCCAGTGACACGCCAGGAGCATAGACTTCCACATCAAAAATATAGAGTTTACTTGCAGTCGCAGGTACTTTACATAAGTTCACACTGACTGCACATCTGTCATCTCTTCAATAAAATTCGCACAATAACAACTGACCTGGTTCAGCCAATCTCCTGAACCAAAACTTCTCTTATGGTTCCTCAGGGCTATCGTGGTGTATGTGTGCTGTGCAGTACAGCATATTTCCGCAAAAAAAATCGGTGTTAATAGGATTAACATGGTTACTTCCTTCCAGGGCAAGTGAATTGCTCACTGAACTCATTGCTCTCTGGCTTAATCGCCACTCATAGACATACACCAGGGGTCGTGGGTTGTATTTTACAGTTTACACTTGTGAATTCTCCCTTTGAATTACCTGAAAGCCCATCAGAGTACTGAGCAAATACAACCCCAGTCTCTCTATGAGATCCCGAGCCATCAAATGTAAAGGACAGAATTCCGCTAACAGAATTGAGAATTAGAATGGATACACATTACTGATTTCACACAATATGGGTGCGGTAAAATTGTCTCATATCACGACGCCTGATGCCTCCATTGAGTTCAGGAACATTCTACTCATCTTTGTTGGTGTCAACTCTCTGAACTGTCTTGATTTGAGGAGTCAATATGCTGGCCATGTATCTACCAAAAAGGTAACTGGTGTCCCTTCCACATATAACATAGAGGTAGGCATCAACATATACGCATCATTGTTTTATTGAACATATTGTCCACACTTCGCAATCTCAATGTTCAATATAGAGTTGGGATACATCTCAGTGCCCGTTAGGTTAGTGGAAGTGATTAGCATTAGGGATTCTTCGTTGCCAAGTATAAAGGAAAGAGGTTTACCTGTAACTTGTGGCCTGCCCACCTCAACCTCAGTCGTCCCCTGTCAGTCACCATGCTGTCCAGCCTCCAGGACTGATTGAGGCTGTCTGTGCGGGCACTGTCTTGACCAGTGGTCCATTGCTCCGCAAAAAAAGCACCAGCCAGATCTATCTCTGCAAGCGCACTTTTGCGATCCCTTCCTCTTTTGTGAACTCCACCTGTGCCTCTCTCTTTTCCCGCAGTCCCTCCTTCCAATGGCTGAACGACCATTTGCATCATAATATGCTGAGGTTCATGTGATTGCTGTTCCATCTTTAATTTCCGGTTATGGTTCTCTTGAGCCAGTAGTTTTTCAGCATGTATCACGTATTGTTCTATCTAATTCAACTTTCCCGTGTCCCAGGTAACACATGTATATTATTACCTATTTTGTTGTTTCGTACTTCATTCCATTGATGAAGCTGCTCCTCAGGTGTGCCTCAGACGGTGTGATCTCTGCCGTCGTTATGTCCTTGGGTGGTATCAGGCCACAATAGACGTTATCGACTTTCATGAGGCGCTAAAGGTACTGGGACATTGTCTCGACTTCTTTAGGGATTCTTGCTTCAATTGATTGTGGGTACGATATGCTATTGGTGATTCAGCAGACCCTGAGGCAGCGACCGTTGACTTGGAATCTTCGTGAAGTGAATCTCGTAGGGGGGCTGTAGCTCTTCGAGGGCACCCATTAAGGTCAGGATCTGATCCAGTCTTAAGACACTGTCCAGCTTCATTAGGTTGTTTTCCGTGTGTGTGTGTGCATGTGCGCTGGTGTTTGTACGTGTACTTGATCTATCTTTATTTCGAGATTATCTTTCCCTGAAATCAGGCTCAGCCTTCAACATGTGATAAGCACTCCAATTCACAGGTTCTATTTTACCCTTCCGTTTCTCCTTTTCTCTCTCTCCTCCAACGGTGACCTCAGTATTTGCAACTGAATATTACTAAAACTTCCTTCCTCCAAAAAAACACATTCCTTGATTTATATTTTTAACTGCTTTACAGAAACTGGGCCATAATTATTTAGCATATATTGTATTTTTTCTTGACCATACCGAGTTGTCTGTCGACCCTCTTTTTGTTTGCTCTTGCTGGAACCGATTTTCATGGATATTGGAAAAGTGTTCATCTCTCTCTGTCTCTTTCTCTGTCTGTCTATCTGTCTATCTCTCTCTCTCTCTCTCATGATACCATAATCTTCTCTTTGCCAATATAACTTGCTTTTACCTCCGGAGGTCCCCTCTCATTGGGCGCGACCGCCTCATTGCCTTGATTTTCACAAACCAAGAACCCACGTAACCAGTTCAGCTTTGGCGCATCCAACGCTGCCCATGGTGGCTCCAAGTCTCAAACCACCGTTAATCTTGCTGTCTCTTAAACTCTCTAGAGACGGCAATCCTTTCCCTTGAGTTTTATTCGAATACCGCACGAGAGTTTACTGGCCCCTCTTCCTGGTTCGTCTATTCTCTTCGAACGAGTCTCTATGTCAGATTACTTTAGCCACAACTCTTACCCTGACCCTATTCGATTCGGAATGCGACTCTGGGGCGATCCACTTATCCCCAGTCCTCTCACTCAAAGGGGCCAATTCAGCGCTCGAGATGAAGTGAAAGACCTTCAAGGCAGTGGCGCGTACACCTCCTAGGAATCTTCAAAATCTTACCCAGTCTCAGGGTCCCAGGCGAGCCCCCGAGTTTACTGACGTGGAATTTCAATCGACTCAACGCAAATGCTACCAAGAGCAAAGAAAAAGTTTATTTTTGAAATTTGCAGAATGGACCCGACACATTTTCAAGACGCCTCATAAAATGGACGCCTGACGGTTTTCACATATTCCCTTTATACTATATATCATCTTGCCTCATCACACCTCAAGCCAGGAACCTGGATCAGTCGAGTTCCTTTCCACACATGGAGTTGCTTTTTCTAATTCATTGACTGCTGATATAATAGATTATTGGCCTTGAGAGTCAGCTGAAAATTAGGTTGAATTTTACATTTTTTCTGTCTTTTTGCAAAGTTAGGTCCATACTTCTTTGTTTCAACCATGCTTTCACAGATTTCACAAAAAAATGATAATTTTCCATTACAGGGGATCAGGCTGACAGTGACTCAATAAGTGTGATGGAGTGAGGATGATAGTGACAAAATGAGGGCGAGGTGTCAGCGTTGTAGTGACGCAGACTGTGTGAGTGGATCAGGCCGATAGTTACGCAGTGAGGGGGGTCAGAGTAATAGTGATGCAGTAAGTCTGAGGGATCAGATCAATAGTGACGCAGTAAATGTGAGGTGGTCAGGGTGATAGGGAAGCACTTCATGTGAGGGGTCAGTGTGACACTGACGCAGTAAGAGTGAGTGGTCAGGCTGATAGTGACGCAGTAATTGGAAGGAGATCAGGCTGATTGTGATGCAGTAAGTGTTCCTGTGTCAGGCTGATCCTGACGCATAAAGTGGGAGGGGACAGGGTGATAGTGACGTAGTAAGTGTGATGGGGTCAGGCAGAGACTGACGCAGTGACTGTGAGACAGTCAGGGTGATAGTGAGGGAGGAAGTGTGTGCGTTCAGGCTGGTAGTGACACAGTAAGTTGAGGGCGTCAGGCTGATAGTGGCCAATAAAAGTGAGGTGTTAGGGGAATAGTGACGCAGTAAGTGTGACGGGTCAGGCTGTTAGTGATGCGGTAAGTGTGAGGGGTCAGTTTGATAGTGAAGCAGTAAGTGTGAGGGAGTCATGCTGATAGAGACGCAGCAAGTGTGGTGTGGTCAGGCTGATAGTGTCACAGTATTTGTGAGGGGTCAGGCTGATAGTGGTGAAGTAAGGGTCTGTGAGTCAGAGTGATCCTAATGCAGGAAGTGAGAGGAGACAGGGTGATAGTGACGCAGTGAGTGTGAGGGTGCCAGCGTGATGGTGACAGAGTCAGTGTGAGTGTTCAGGCTGATATTGATGCAGTATGTAAAGGGCGTCAGGCTAATACTGGCCAGTAAGTGTTAACTAACAGGGTGATAGTGATGCAGGAAATGTGAGGAGTCAGACTGATAGGCACGGTGAAATTGTGAGGGGTCAGGCTGATAGTGATGCGGGAAGTGTGCGAGTGTCAGGCTGATAGTGACACAGTAAGTGTGTTGGGAGCAGAGTGATAGGACCGCAATAAGTGTGAGCGGCTTTGGATGATAGTGACAGGTCAGTATGAGGGGGAGGATGGTAGTGATCCAGTGAGTGTGAAGTGTCAGGATGACAGTGAAGCAGACTGTGTGAATGTGTCATTGTGATGGTGACATGGCAAGTGTGATGGGGTCAGGGTGACAGTGACGCAGATGCTTTCAGGGGGTCAGGTTGTAGTGATGCAGTAATTGTGCGGGGTCAGTGTGATAGTGACGCAGTGAGTGTGAGATGTCAGTCTGGTAGTGACGCAGAACATTTGAGGTGCTCGGTTCAAAGTGACGCAGTATGGGCAAGGGGTCAGGGTGACATTGATGAGGATGCACTCACAGGGCCAGGTTGTAATAAAGCTGTAAATGTGAGTGTCACAGGCTGATAGTGATGAAGTAAATGCGTGGGGATAAGGTTGTTAGGGTTGCAGCAAGTGTGCAGGGGTAGTGCTAGAAGTGACGCAGTAAATGTGAGGGTTAAAGCTGATAGTGACGCATTAAGTTTGAGGGATCAGGCTGATCTTGACGCAGTAAGTGTGACGTTGTGAGGATGATAGTTACGCTGTAAGTGTATGGCGGCACAATGATCTTGCCGCAGTAAGAGTGGGGAGTCAGGGAATAGTGACGCAGTAAGCATGATGGGTAAGCCTGATCGTGATGCAGTATATGTGAGGGAGTCAGCCTGGTAGTGGTGCAGTATGTGTGAAATGGTCAGCCTGATATTGATGCAGTTAGTGTGTTGGGGTCAAAGTGATAGTGACACAATAGGTGTAAGCGGCTCAGGATGATCGTGACACAGTGGATGTGAGATATCAGTGTGATAGTGATGCAGTAAGTGTAAGGGGTCAAGATGACAGTGACACTAAGTGTACGGCCCTCAGTGTGATAGTGCCACAGCAAGTGTGGGGTGTCACGGTGTAAATGACGTCGTAAGTAAGAGAGGGGCATTGCGATAGTGAAGCAGTAAGTGTGAGGGCGTCAGGCTGATAATGACACAGTCAATGTGACGGGGCAGTGTTTTAGTGACAAGATATGTGTGAGGCATCAGTCTGATACTGACACAATAAATGTGATGGAGTCAGGCTGATAGTGACACAGTAAGTGTGAGGGGTCAGCCTGATAGTGACACAATAAGTGTAAGGATTCAGGGTGAAAGTAACATGGGAAGTGTGAGGGCATGACTGAAAGTGACGCAATAAGTGTGTGGCGGTGAGGCTGATGGGGACACAATAAAAATAAGGCCGGCTAGGTGGAAATGGCAAAGACTGTGTGAGTGGGTCAGGGTGATAGCGACGCAGTAAATGTGAGGAGGTCAGGGTGAGAGTGACGCAGTAAATGAGAGAGACGATCAGAGTGAGAGTGACACAGTAAGTTTGAGGGGTCAGACTGATATTGACGCAGTAAGTATGAAGGGGTCAGGCTGAGAGTGACAGTTAGTGTGAGGGGGAGAGTTTTAGTCATATAGTAAGTGAGAGGCGTCAGACTGAAAGTGATACAAAAAGTGAGTGGGTCAGGGTGATATTGACGCAGTACGTCTGAGGGGTCAGGCTGATAGTGACGCAATCAGTGTGATGGGGCAGAGTTTTAGTAACATGGTAAGCGTGAGGCGTCAGTCTGATGCTGACACAAAAAGTGTGATGGAGTCAGGCTGATAGTGACGCAGTAGGTTTTAGGAGTGAGGGTGATATTAACATAGGAAGTGTGAGGGTGTCACTGATAATGATGCAATATGTGTGTGGCTGTCAGGCTGATAGTCACGCAGTAAAAATGAGGATGTCAAGGTGAAACTGGTGCAGTAAGTGTGAGGATGGCAGATGGACAATGATGCAGTAAGTGTGAGGGGTTCACGCTGATATTGAGGCATGCAAGTGTGAGGGGCCGGGTTGATAGTTACGCTGTGTGCTGGCGGGTCCGGCTGATAACAACGCAGAAAATGTGAGTGCCTCAGTGTGACAGTGACGCATTACGTGTGAGAGGGTCAGGGTGATAATGACAGAGAAACTGTGAGGGGTTCAGGTTGATAGTGATGCTGTAATTGTGACCTTGATCAGCGTGATAGTGAGGGGCTCAGGCTAATAGCGACACAGCAATTGTGAGGGGGTCAGGGTAATAGTGACGCAAAACGTATGAGCGGGTCAGGCTAATAGTGAGGCAGTACGTGTGAGGTGTTAGGCCGATAGTGACGCATTAAATGTAAGAGTGTTGGTGTGCTAGTGACGCAGTAAGTGTGAACCGCTCAGGATGATAGTGACGCAATATGCGTGAGGTTTCAGGTAGACACCCATGCAGTAAGTGTGACGTGTTCGGGTGATAGTGACGCAGACACTTTGAGGGTGTCAGATTGAGAGTGACACAGGAAATGTGAGGGGACAGGTTGAGAGTGACACAGTAAGTGTAAGAGGTAAGGCTGATAATGATATACTAATTGTGATGGAGTCAGGATAATAGTGGTGCAGTGAGTATGAATTGTCAGGGTGATAGTGACACACGGTGTGAGTGGGATAGAGTTATAGTGATGCAGCAAGTATGAGGAGGTCAGAGTGATAGTGTGCAGGGTCTGGCTGAAGGTGATGCAAGAAGAGTGAAAGGTTCAGTGTGATCTGGACTCACTAAGTTTGGGGGGTCAAGGTGATAGTGATGCTGTAAGTATGAGTGGGTCAGTCTGATAGTTACACAGTACATTTGAAGGGATCAGGCTGGTATTGATGCAGTAAGCATGAGGGGGTCAGGCTGATATTGATGCACTAAGTGAGAGAGTGTCAAGGTGATGGTGATGCATTAGGTGTGAGCAGGTTAGTGAGAGAGTGACGCCGTTAGTGAGTGGGGTTTGGCTGATAGGGATGCAGTAGGTGCACATGTATCAGGGTGTGAGTGATGCAGGAAGTATGAGGGGGTCAGAGTGATTGCGACGCAGTAATTCTGAGGCGATCAGAGAGATACCAATGCAGTAAGCATGAGGGGGTCAGGCTGTTAGTGACTCTGTCAGTGTGAGTGTTGAAGCTCCTAGTGAATCAGTAGGTGTGAGGTGGTCAGTGTGATTGTGGCGCAGTAAATGTGAGAGGGTCAAGGTGATAGTGACATCGTAAGTTTGAGGAAGTAGTGTTGTCGTGACACGGTAAGTGTGAGGCGTCAGTCTGGGACTTTCCTAATAAGTGTGATGGAGGCAGGCTGATAGTGACACAGTAAGTGTAAGGAGTAAGGTTAATAGTAACATAGGAAGTGTAAGGGCGTGACTGATAGTGACAAAGTAAGTGTTTGGCAGTCAGGCTGATAATGATGCAGTCAAAATGAGGGTCTCGAAGTGAAAGTGGCGCAGTAAATATGAGGGCACTAGATGGATAGTGATGCAGTAAGTTTGAGGGGTTCACGCTGATATTAAGGGGGTAAGTGTGAGGGGTCAGGTCTGTAGTGATGCAGTAAGTGTCGGCGGGTCAGGCTGATAGTGATGCATTCAAAGACCAAATATCCAAGGCTCACTGTAGTGCTGAATAGCGAGACTTCTCAAGGCTAAAACAAAAATTAATAGTTCTCATCCTGGTCATAAATCACTATGCTTCATTTTAAAATTGTCCTCTCCTGCTTCTAGATTCACCAATGAGGGAACAAAATTTAATTTCACTACCCTGTTTATCTCTTCAAATATTTTGCAACTCTCA
Organism: Chiloscyllium punctatum; assembly: GCF_047496795.1. Taxonomy (NCBI): domain Eukaryota; kingdom Metazoa; phylum Chordata; class Chondrichthyes; order Orectolobiformes; family Hemiscylliidae; genus Chiloscyllium; species Chiloscyllium punctatum. Next base: position 407,826 of record NW_027309930.1, read on the forward strand.
ATGAGATTGCCTCTCTTGTTTTGAAACTGTTAAAAAAAAGAACGAACTTGCCCAATTTCAATTCACAGGACAAACGTTCATACATGACATCAAGACTAATCAGTATTCGTGGTATTCCTCGTATGGCATTAGTATCTTTCCTAAATTGAGGATTATAATTCCTCATACTGTAGTCCAAGTGCGGTCGAACTGAGCCACAATGCATTGGAAATAATGCTTTGTTCTTGTGCCCTGAAATCCTTCTGCAGCTTTCACAACAGACTTCTACAACTGCTACTAGACTTCAATGACTTATTAAAAACTTCTCCAAGATGCAATTCTAAAAAATCTGTACATCAGACTTTCTACTTCAAACCTTAGATAATAATCTCCACACATTTCCTTCCTGATAAGTGTGATAAAGTCAAATCGTTGCTATTTATTAAATCATGAGGGACATGGATAGGTTGACTCATCAAGGTGTTTTCCTGCTGGTGAGGAAGTCAAAATTTAGAAAACATTGTTTTAAAATTAGTGGGTAAGGATTTAAATGGGACGTCAGAGGCAACTTTTTCAGTCGTGTCCAGAATGAGCTGCCAGAGAAATTGTTGGAGACTGGTACAACTGTAACATTTAATGGCATCTGGATGGAAATATGAGTAACAAGGTTTAGAGGGATGTGGGCCAAATGTTGGCAAATGGGACCTATTAATTTAGGATAACTGTCCACCATGGTCAAGTTGGAAAGAAGGGCCACTTTCCGTGTTGTATTGTTCAAGGACTTGATGACTCTAGAACAACCGCAAAATCTTTGCAAATAATTCCGTCAAGACGATTTCAAGTTCCAAATCTTGGGTCAATCTTCCTCTCTTGTGCTCACAAGTTCATTACCTGATGTCAGAACTTACGGATTAGTTGCTGGATCCATTTCTGTAAATTGGTTCTGCATTCTTTCTAATTCCGATTTATTTTTTTTACGAATGTAGCTAGTGTTTATGGACTTGGCATCAATATTTCAAATACCATATTCTGATGAATATTAAAACACAACAGCATATCTACTTTGGCACCAGATGATGAGCAATTGAGTCAAAATCGATCGGACGCAGTGAGACAATGATCCTCTCTTCGTGTGGTGTACATCCGTGACTCTATAATTCGACGAAGAATCATTCCCACAACTTCAGCTGTGTCAGAATCTAGTTTGCGGTGAAAGCCTGTCAATCTGCTAAGGTAACGTTCGTCTGGTTATCTGCAAAGGATTTGGCGAAATCTTTGGGTTTTGACAATTTTTTCTTTAAACAAATTACGTATTTCATGAATTCAGTTCTTTTACTATGAAAATGGGCAATCAGGATGCAGCTGTGATGGCCGAGAGGTGAAAGCGTTGGATTTGAAATCTAATGGGCTCTTCCTGCGCACGTTCGAATCCCGCTCACAGCGTTGATTCTTTTAAAAGTCATTAATTCCTTTGCAGAATTTGGATTTCATGGAGCTTGAGCTTTGCATTCAATCGAAAGTAAATTTTCAACTGTGAAGAATCTGAAGTCATTTCAAGACGTCTAATTGAATAAATTATATGTCAAGAAACAAAAAGCCACCAACTTCCAACACGAATCAGTTTCCAAACATTTGTCGAACTATTGTGAAATTTGGATGTTCGGGAGTGAGGCGGCGGGGGTGGGGGGGGGGTGTAGGTGGAATTAAGCAAAACAAGGAGCAATGCAATACATTTACCTGCAGGTGATGAGATTTTTTTAGGATCAGTTGAAAGTCAAGCTGAGAAAGTTCAACCTAATTTACAGCTGACTCTCAAGGCCAATTATCTATTATATTAGCAGTCAATGAATGAGAAAAAACAACTCCATGTGTGGAAAGGAACTCGACTGGTCCAGGTTCCTGGCTTGAGGTGTGATAAGGCAAGGCGATATCAGCGGAGTAGAATTTTCTGGAAATATGAGAAATGGAATGTTAACAGTCTTCTGCTGTCCACATTCGTAAGAAACTGTGCATTAAGAACTGAAATTGAAAATTAACGATGAAAATCAGACTTAGCCCTCTGCTTGTGGGGTAGCATTGTTCAGAAGAATAGGTTGTTGCTGAGACTAAAATTGACCAAAATAATCGATTGGGATCTTATCCACGACCTCCGTTGGAGCAGTTGGTGTGGAGAGCTCAGCTTGAAGAACCAAGTGCCAATTATTCATCTTGGCTGTCTGAGTTGCTCAGTTAAACAGACTCCCAGTTTAATGAAAAAACCTTTGCTATCAGTGCTAGATGTTTTCATGTCAGCATGTTCCGATATGAGAAGACACTCCATGAAGTAGATGCGACTTAAATTTTGACTCCAACATCAGAGATGTTGACACATTTCTGCACCAAAACAGCACTACCATTGGTATCGAACCAAACTGAAAAATGGTCAAGTTCACTTAGATATTTCCTTTCTGCAGACTCTGCCAATGGGCTTTCAGGCCCGATGTAGGAATAGGGCGTGGTGACATCTGTTCGCAAGTGGATCACTTCATTCTTGCTCACGATCCATAAACCGTAATTCATTTTGAACTTCTTAGCCATCAGCATGATAAATGTTACATTATGCAAAGGTTTGCTTCTCGAAAGAAAGAGCGAAATCTTATTCAATGCAGACGCAAATTCAAGTTGTCCCTGGTCGACCAGAAGACAGATATCGCGAAACAAAGTGAATACAGAAAACAATCAATGTTTTCTGGGAGTCAAAAAGCTGTATTGGAAGAACGGAAACATATATTTGGAACTACAGTCACGTACCACTCCCAGACAAAATGTTCTTGAACCGTTATCTTAATTTGACCTTCATGTCCACCGTTGCTGCAAAAATTATCTTCACAACTCAGAACTTTGTGTTCTTTGATATTGTCTCCTTCATGTTTCTCTTGATTTTGAAACTAAAACCGAGCAATAGTAATGCACACTATTTCACTTGCAAAGATCAGAAGAAGATCAATTTATAAGAGAACAGAAATAAAGCTACGTCTGTCTTCCGAGACAGTTACCATTTCCGAGTCAACGCTGTGCGCAGGGAGACCCCACTGGATTTCAAATCCAACGCCTTCACCTCTCGGCCATCACAGCTGCATCCCGATTGCCCATTTTCGTAGTAAAAGAACTGAATTCAAGAAATTCGTAATTTGTTTAAAGAAGAAATTATCAAGACCCAAAGATTTCGCCAAATCCTTTGCAGAAACCCAGACCAACGTTACCTTAGCAGATTGACAGGCTTTCACCGCAAACTAAATTCTGACACAGCTGAAGTTGTGGGAATGATTCTTCGTCGAATTATAGAGTTACCATTTCGACTCCAAAAAGTCTTCTTCAGAAGTCTGCGCAATGAACTCGAAATAGTAGACCAAAAACGAAAAAAAAGCCATAATGCCGCGAATACACCACCCGCAAGCGCATCAAGTCCTACTCGAATATGCTGCATTACTACTCTCAACATCAGTGGAGAACGGAACAAAGCTCTTTCTGCAGTTGTCAACCTGTTATGACGTAGTTTGTAAAGTGAGAAATATGATTAGATAAAAAGCGGGCTGAAAGCAGGATATCAGAAGTCTGAAAAAAGCAAGTGCGTGCTTTGCTTTGAAGAAAGTTGGCAGTGATGAAAATGGAAATTAACTACATTGAGGGGGGCTTAATTAATACTCAGAATCGTTGCAACACACAGGGACGCAATTCTTTTTGCTGGGTTTCTGTTCTGCTATTTTATAATCACGACTGCTGTCGGGTTTGGTTTCCATTCCAGGCTTAGGTGACTGCCTGATGGAAGTTTGCACATTCGCCCAATTTCTGTGTGGTAGCTCTGGTTTGCTACCACATTCTAAACATTTGCAGGTTATTTGGATTCGCCATTGAACGCACACGGTTACAGAGACAGGGATGTGGAGAGTGTCTGGATAGGACGTACTTCAGAGGATTTTTGTGAACTTAAATAGACAGAGTGGGGTTAGTCTGCTGTTTCCTGGGTAAGCTACATGGACAGAGAGGGCTCAGGGTATTCTTCCCTGAGGGAGATACATTGACAGAGTTGGATTAGTTGCTCTTACCTGTGTCAGTCACGCAGATACAGTAGGGTCAGTCTGTCCTTCGCTGGGCGAATTTCTTTCACAGAGTGGTGACAGTCTGCTCTTCCCTGCCTGAGTTAAACAGAAAGAGCGGGGTCAGTATTCTCTTCCCTCGATAATTTATGTTGACAGTCTGGCTTCCGTCTGCTCTTCTCTGGCGAGTTACATTGGTAGAGTGGGGTTAGTGTTCATTCATTGGGTGAGTGCCATAGACAGAATGGGATCAGTCTGCTTTTCCCTGAGTGAATTACATTTATAGAGTGGGGTCAGACTAATCTTCAGTGAATGACTTATATTGACCGTGTGGGATCAGTCTGCTGAGTTACACTGAGAGTGTGGGGTCAGTCTGCCCTTCCCTCGGTGAGTAACACTGACTGAGTGGCGTCAGTTTGCTCTTCCCTCAGTGAGTTACATTGACAGAGTGGCATCAGTCTACTCTTTCCTGTGCGAGTTACGTTGAAAGAGTGGCGTCAGTCTGCTTTTCACGGAGTGAGTTATTTGGACAGTGTGGGATCAGTCTGCTCTTCCCTGGATGAGTTGCATTGAAAGAGTGGCGTCAGTCTGCTCTTTCTTTGGTGAGTTGCATTGACAGAATGGGGTCAGTCTGCAATTTCCTAGTTGTTTTAAAGTGATCGCGTGAGGTCAGAGTGCTCTTCCCTGATTGAGTCTCATTGACAGATTGGGCTTCATCTGCTCTTCCCTGGGAGAGTCATATTAACAGAATGGGGTCAGTCTGCTCCTTTCTGAGTGAGTAATATCATATAGTGCACTCAGTCTGTTCTTGCCTGGGTGAGCTACGTTAAGAGATTGGTGTCAGTCTGTTCCTCCACGGGCGTGTTACTATCTCAGAGTCGTGACAGTCTGCTCTTCTATGTCTGAGTTTAACAGCAAGTATGGTTTCATTACTGTCTTTGCTGGATGATTCACATAGACGGAATGGAATAAGTCTTCTCTTCTCTGAGTGAGTTATTTGACAGAGTGGGGTCAGGCTCGTCTCCCTGCTTGTGTTTCATTGACAGATTCAGATCCGCCGGCTCTTTCCTGGATGAGTCACAGAGACAGAATGGGTACAGCCTGCTCTACTCTGAGTGAGTTACGTTGACAGAGTGGCATCAGTCTGCTCTTTCTTGGGTAAATTTTTCTGACTGAGTGGTATCAGTCTGCCATTTGCTGGGTGAGTTACTTTTTAAGTGTTGGGTCAGTCTGCTCTTCCCTGGATGACTAACATTGAAAGAGTGGCGTCAGTCTACTCTTCCCTGGGTGAGTTACATTAACAGTGTGCGGTCAGGCCATAATTTCCTCGTTGAGTTGCATTGATCGTGTGATGTCAGACTTCTGTCCCCTGGTTGAGTTATATTGACAGAGTGGGGTCCATCTGCTCTTCCCTGGGTGAGTTACGTTAGCAGTTTCGGGTCGGTCTGCTTTCCGCAATCCAAGAACTCCATCTCTAGCGGTTTCTTGTCAGTACCTCCATACTAAGGATTTGAGGAGTTAACAAAAGTAACTCGTCCCCTACATCTTTGGGATAATTAGGGATGGGCAGTGAATCTTATCTCATTGAAATACAACTGTGTCCAAGAAATGCTTTTCTAATAATTGCATGTTCTAAGTCGACACTGCAAGTGGTCGGGAATAACTTGAGGAGAGGTGCAGGGTAGAATAATTAAAGTCAAATGCACTGATGCCAAGAGACATAACACAAGATGTGAGTGTGGAGCTGATAGTGCAAGGCTCAGTGTCAGTGCTATTGGTTCAGCATTTATTGCTCGCTGTTCACAATGACTCACACACCACTGCTGTCAATTCACAACAATGAGCCTGTTCGTCTTGGTTTGAAAATCCCTGCGTGTGTATTAACGTGGTTAATGGGACGTGAGAGGAAATGAGTACATCCTCTTTATTCTGTCAGTTTAAACAGACGAAAATATCTGTTGGATGCCAATGAAAGAGGATACTGTCTTTTTCTGTGCCTTTTTAGTGGGCATACTCAGCATTGAAACGTCTGTTTTTGCACAAGCAGAGTTTGATTGCCATTCATACTGAGCAACATTAATACAGAAAACGCGTTTTCGAATTCCTGTGATCAAGTGGTTCAGGCATTGCACATATGGACGAGAAATCTGGCTTTTAACGTGGCGCCATGGCTTAGCTGGTGAAAGCAGCTCCCATCACACTGGTGCCTGCTCATTGTATTGAAAGCTCATTATTTCTCTCAAGTATTGTGTTGCTGATCGAGGAACTCAGTGTCCTGTTTGAATTGCTGTACATTCTGATTTCGCGTTCCGGCTTCATTTTCCTGGTTTAAATCCAGTAGTGTAGGTTGCTCTTTTTAACTACTATTTTAACCTGGAGATTCTTCCCGCAGTTCCACAAGCACTTCTGCTTCCCATCCTCTTATTCTCATTCCTTCATTCCCTGTTTTGTGGAAATTAAGTGATGAGGCAGGAGACACTGCAGCATTCCCGGGAAATGTTGTGGTAATGGCACTGACACCACGACATGATCACCATCATTCTCTGCTGTCACCATTCATTCATTGTACACCAACAGTAAATGCATCGTTGTTCTTCTTCAGCTGTCATGTAATTACTTTCTTTTTCTTTTGGATAAGGAATTCAACTTTAACTTCGAAAGGGTCTTTAGATTTTGAGGAAGAAATGTCTCTTGCCTCAGGTCGACGTATCCAGAGAATACTCCAGAGAATGTGAGACTACTTCGTCCGACTCCAGCCAGGCATCAGAAAGCCTCTCAGCAGTTCGAATCTCAAACTGTTTCTGAATGTCAGGCTTTTCAAGAGCAGAAATGGGAAATAAGGGATATCGACAGCCAGACAGTCGGAGGATGTGAAAAAGGCCCAGGAGGATACAGAGACAAATATAGAAAAAACAAAGACCCATATTGAAGCAGACACTGAAAGAAACAATTCTCCATTCGGCGTGACTGCTAAATAACGGAAGCTAAAAGGAAATGTAGCCATTAAAACATAGCCTTCCACCAGCTCAAGAAAATGAAAGTAGCATGACAGCTGATTAAGTCCTTTTAAGATTGTAAATTCGATGTTTGTAAGATCAAGAGTGATTTTGATAAATATCCTGATTCGACAGGTAAGATTATCATTTTCCCAGAAGTATAATCTAGAAATCTATAACTAACCTGTTTCCTGTCCATCTTAAGAAACAAAGCCTGTTTCTCTCCACAGATGTTGCCAGTTGAAGCGGGTTCCTCTATCAATTCTCGTTTTTAGTTCATATTTCCAAAACCTGTATCTTTTTAATTTTTGATAACCTGGCACCAAACCAAGCATTACCAGGTTCGGACCAGTGGTAATAAATACTGGTACCACGAAATATTTGCACAATAAAACATGCTTTCCCTGTCCGAGAATAGAACCAACACTATTGCGGTTAGAGTTCCAAATCCTAACTACGAGATTACCCGGAATGAAGACAGATGCTCTTGCACTTATTCTCAATGAAATGGATTTGCCATTTCATTTCTGACCAGTTTCACTGCAGATTGGTTTCTACTCGTCTTCAAGTTTTGCAGAATGGAAAATCACATTTGGCTCATGGCGCAGTCTGGTTTAAAGACATTCATCGATTCTCTTCCCAGTTTCCAGATTTGGTCCATAACCTTATGTGTTCTGATGTTCCCAGTGCAAATAGCAGTGAGGTTCTCGCTTTGATCTTAGATGACACAACAATGGGGTTGAAGTTTGACATAGTCTCACTGTGTTATTCCCCACGTTGTGTCTCCCACAGAAAGAGACACACAGACACATTCCCCGAGAGTGGCAGAGTTCTCAGGATTTGACCAGCACCTTGTGCTTCACTTCAGATGTCCGCTCCAACATGCAAGTTCAACCTCCAAAAGGCAGCTTTTGGTTAAACCAAAGCCAGTTCTACAGACAATGAGAGACGTTGATCTGAGCTAGAATTTGAATTGGACGAAAGAAACTGTAAATTCGAAAACCCAAACCGTTCCGTTCCTGACAGACAACAGGAATGGACGAGCACGCTGCATCCTCGTGATTTTAAATGCGAATCGACAATCCCCTAATTCGACATCAGGCGTGTTACCAATTCTGTCACTGACCCAAAGACCAGGTCTGACTGTGACAGTTTGTCGATAGGTAATGTAAACGTCCACATCAGGGAAACAGCATTCACAAGGTGAAAAATCAGCAAACATTATCACCATCACTGTTTCACTTGGAATTCCCCACTCTGTGAAACATTTCCTTTCACTGTACTTTCATACTTGAAGTGTTTTACATTCCAGAGCCTGAACTAATTCAGCGGGAACCCACTGGTCATTTCGGGCCCGTCATCCGGAATGAGGCGAGTTGAACGGTGCCTTTCTTGCTGCCAACACATCAGCGCAGCTCAAAACGAGCTCGTGTTAGCATCAGTCTTTACTCAACTTGCTGCAGTATATCTGCTGAACAACATCAGATTATCACAGCATTGCCTTCTTCACATTGAAACCAAGGGTGATAATATGAACCGACTTGGAAACTTGGAGAGAGAAACACTGCTGACGAAGACGATTATGACGTGAAGAGGAGGCACTAGAGTTTGTTCAGGTCCCAAAGGCTCCTGCAGTATCAATGGACATCCCTCCATACGAGTCTGAGATTGCATTGCCCAGAACAGGCTTTCATTCCCAGTGAGGAAATGAAGATTTAATTCTCTTCTTGTGAATTATCCGAAGGAAAACTAAATCCTGGTTGCACCCAGAACACACACACGGATCCTGCCAGAACAATTCAGTGATCAATCAGCATCTGTCTGGAAGGACAATGGCAGCAAATACAAGCGAAAGCTATCACCGCAACTACCCCTCCAAGGTTTTCACGTTTCCCAGTTGAAAATACTTCGCTGCTTCTTCAATGTCACTACGTCTAAATCCTTGCCTCATGGCATCATGCCTGTACCCCGCTACTGACGGCATCCAGGGTTCTGCTGAGTACTCAAAATCTCAATCTCTCGAGTAATTAGGGATTGACGGTGCATCCTATCACATTGAGCAATGACTTTGTCCCAGTAATACGTTTCCAAAAGCTGCAGTTTCTAAGGGAACATTGCAAGCTGTCGGGAATAAATTGTGATTCGGAGATGCCGGTGTTGGACTGGGGTGTACCAAGTCAAAAATCACACAACACAAGGTTATAGTCCAACAGGTTTACTTGGAAGCACACTAGCTTTCAGAGTGATGCTCCTTCATCAGGTGTTTGTGGAGGGCTCGATCATAACACAGAATTTATAGCAAAAATTTGCAGTGTGATGTAACTGAAATTATACATTGAAAAATTGATTGTGTGTTAAGCCTTTCATCTGTTGAACGAAGTGAAAATATCACTGTATTCTATGTGTACATCACAAAACCCTTTTTTTAAAAGTTGCATTCTCGGGTTAGCTGTTAACAATGGTAATAGCTAGACAATATGTTGAAGGTGTTAGCCCCTGTGTTCTCTGTCTCTGACCTGATGGTTAGATTGATTCCAATCCAAAAAGTGAGAAAACATAGTTTTACATAATTTCATGCAGTTTTTGAGCTCAGAGTTCTACATGAATGTATGTAGTTTCTGAGCAATTTGCAATGTAACTCTCAAAGTACCAAACAAATTCACCACACAAAATATATGTGTGCATGTGGGTCTTTGTCTGTGTGGGTGTCTCCAGCGAAACCAAAAACTGACAACTCATGAACAGAAGCAGAACTGACAAAGAGAACATATTTTCACTGACTCATGAATGCTGTCTGTGAGGCAGAGCGAGTCGCCTGGGTCATGAGCTGCTCACACAAATTGCAGCGAGGCAATTCCAAATGGTGCTTTCAACGTACTGGCGCCTTAGAGCACCAATACGTCCAGGAATGTGCCCAAGTAACATGAATCAGAACTGACTAACAATGATCCATGGAAAGTGAAGATTACCAATTACAGTCTCGATTAGATGAGGTGAACAATTGGGCTGATGTCTCCACCGGATCGAGAGTACCAATCACCAGCCTCTCTCATCAGGACAGAAATTAAGGAAATTATGGAAAAGTAACCAAGTTTCGTATCGCAATTTCCCTCCTTTTCGCAACAACAACAGAAAACTGCGAGCAGACTCAATGTAGAACCTAATTTCACATCAACAGGGAAATAAATATCTCCATTCACTTTCAGAGAAACTGTGAAAAATGCAAATTGTCTGGAATATGAAAGTTTGGCGCAGCCTGTTTTTAAGTCGCATATTATGCTGGTGGCCTTTCGAGCTGGAGGGGAACGTGACAACTACAGCAGAAGGGGAAAACCAGCGTGGGCACGGACATGTTGGTTGTTTTCTGCTGTGCCACATCACAGCTGGGCTCGAAGAAATGACTACTTTTTCTGTTCAACTTGAACAAAACTCATCCCTGCAAACCGTTGCCAGCTTCATCCATTAGCACACGTGGCCGCGCAGGGATGCAAACACAAGCCTTGTTAAGAAGTGGAATCTGAAATCAGAGTCTCAGGTTGCTCAGCCACGCGAGCACATAGGCCAAAACCAGAAACCCAAGAGCATGTACCTGATGATACCCTGCAGCATACTCACAGCAACTGCACCAGTTCTGCAGAATAAGCGGTGAGGAGGAATTGCTCTATCTGAGCGGTCGTGCTTGTTGTTCTCATCAGCAAATATGGCTTTGAATTTGCTAGCCCATATCTGCTGCCATGCTGAAACGGAATGCAATTTCGATTACTCGCTGTGTAAAACTTTACTCATTTTCTCCCCTCAGATAAAGTGATCACTGGAGATGATGAATTCTGCTCCTGCCAGAAACGCCGACTCTCCTGCTGCTCAGATGAACTGGAAAACTGGTTTAGCACGGGAATCCGAGAATGGCAGAACACGTAGCAAGAATATTCGAAACCCAGAGCCAATAAAAATTCCAACTTTCATGTTATTTCTCCATAATAGTGCATTATCCAGCAGAGCCATGAGCAACTGCCACCTGGCTGCAAGCTGAGTTGGAAACCTATGTGGGTATCAAGGACATGTGACTCACTTATTGTCGGTAAATCAAACAGTTCTCACTTTGAGGTGTGCAAAAATTTATTCCTATACATATTTAGGGAAGGTCAAAGGCGATCTGAGATGTCAAAGAGGTGGTCACTGTTAGTGATTGCTCTTTGTTCGAGTTGTGAAAAGGCGTCCCGCTTTAGTCACATTCACGTTTCTTGTTGATGACTGAATCAGACAGAAGGTGTTTCACCAGAGCTGCACGTGACTTGCATTCCTCTCCCTCGCTGTCATACTTTCCTGGAACTTTGTGAGAACAAGAAAACAAAGTACAGACTGTCATTTGGCAGCCTCTCTGTGATCTCCTCATTTTCAGTTACAACGCGGCTTAGACTTCAGGCCACACGGTAATATTAGTAACAGTACGAGAACAAGAGACGATAGTTCATCTGTGCCTGTAAATCTTTTCATTCTGAATGAACTGTATCCGTGTCTGCTGCTTCGAAACTCGAATATGTGAACTGCTCCAAACTAAGACTGAGGATTTCTGGTTTTGGTTGACACACGTTGAGAAACGCCAGACAGCGTTCAAATGAAGCTTTCAGAGCACATTTTCGGATGCATTTGACAGAGACTAACATCATGAATCCAGTGTTCGCTGTGACAGAAGGAAATGAATACTCGCCTTGTTACTGATCCAGGCCACCTTCGCATGTAAAGCAAATGCGGTCCTGTTGTTACAGAAAGGATCAGTGCCCGGTAACTGTGTCCTTAAAGTGGACATGAATGAAAAAATAAAGAATAACATGTTGAAATATCCAGGAAATATTGGTTGAAAAGGCGCAGACAATTTTGCCTGCAGCGCCAAGACAGAGGACTATATGTAACTGCACTCTGAAAACAGGATGGCCAGCAGTGATATAAACATCGCCACATATGAAGGACCACTGCGAATAGAAATTTGAAAATGAAGTTCACGCAGCAGGTATTCGGAATTATGTTCTTTCCACCGCTACAGTAGTATTGGGCGAGAAAATTCAAAACAAACTTGCTGATGAGTATGCAATAAAGCCCCATCGAACATGATATGAAAGACTGTCGTCCATAAAGAGGGAACAACAATGTTTCTTCTAAGCTTTGTACTGGGCCACTTTCGCACAAACTGCTACTGCTACTCTCCAGAAAAAATCAGGGCTCGCGGCATGCACTCTTAGAAATGGTGACCATCAGTGCTGGAAACATCCCTACATATTCAGAACAAGGAAGAATACATATCGAATAAAAGCGTAGATGGCAATTAATTGGACTTGTATTCCCTTTCGCCACAACAGCTAGAATGTGCGGGGATATACAGAGTAAGGTTTACTGGCCAGGTCAGAAAGCAATTACCTCCACATATCTTGACACACAAGCCTATCTTTCATTCTGTCCGTTTTTTGTTTGAAGCGCCGATCCTTTCCGGAGGAGATGAAGATGATGATTGCTCCCCCGCAGGATCACAGTGGGGCCAGAGACCCGATGGAGCTGCTCAGGACAGTTCGTGTTTGCCGAGAATCACTGAAACTGAGATTGATGACACGTAGACACGGTGTAAGAGCTGCCAACACTTGTGGAAGGTTTTGGGACGGATTGGGACCCACTCTGGGAAAAAGACTGGATCCTAAGACTGGGGAGTAAGTGTTCAGGGAGAGGACAGGAGAATGGGGTAAAGTACGATATAAGCCAAGATCGAATGGCGGAGTAGACTAGATGTTCTGAAAGCGGTAACCATCCTCATATGTCTTCCAATCTCTGGCCATCTGGTATCTAAGGAAATAGAGAGAGTTATTTGTTCAGTTGGAAGTCCTGGGCAAAGTGAGAGATAGAACAAGCATGATACAATTTTAGAGACTGGGAAAATGTTTGGAGAGGAAGCAATAAATGTGAAGCTGGATATAAAGTTTGAAGTCAGGGCATATTCAATAAAAAGGAAGTTTGTAGAAAGGCAGAGGGACATGGAGATGGAAAAAGAAGCGTCACCAGTCCCGAAATCTCATTCGGTTTTCATTTTCAAGATGCGACCGGACCTGCTGAGAGTTTCCAGCAATTTCACTTGTTGATTCTGAAACAGAAGATGGGAGTGATCCTGGACCAATCAGCTCTCCCATGTCCTAGGAATATTTGACTTACCCGTTCGATCAGATCACGTTTGTCCCACACTGAAACCTCAGAGTCCTTCCCCACCCCCACCCAAGTTACTGGCAATAAACTGTTCATTACATAAACTTACATGAGAACAAAACAAGAACAATTGCAAAACGTTCAGGGAGAGCGCCGTTCCGTTCCATCAGCACATTCTGAATCAGTTAATTGTTGTTCAGGACCCATGAGACATTAAGCAGTCTCTGTCATACCACTAACAAATGGTCATTCGCGTTCTGTGTCTTTGAACACTTTGGTTGGTGCACGGATGTAGTGGAATCTCACATTTTGAAATAGACATCATTCATAGTATTTTCAGCTGCACTGATAAAGTTGTCTCTGGCGCTTCCAGTAAAGTGCAGACAGTTTTCACTCAGAAACCGACATGTGATCAAAGCAGGACATATGTGTCAAGGAAAGCAACAAAAAGGCTCCACCAGAGTTGGTTTGCAATTCTGCATGTGGAACGAAGAGCTGGAACTCTATTAAACAGTGAAAACGAGTATTATGGGGTTGGACGCACGACTCTCTGATTAAAAACCTCACATTGCACCGAATTGAGATATCCAGGTTTGGCACACGACGAATTAGTTTGCTATTTTATTCTGAGCACAATTCACCTGGCACAGCAATTTGCAAAGATCCAGCTCATTCCTCCCAATCACAAAGAACATAATTCACATCTTTCACTTTTGTTATTTCTTCAAAACATTGCAATTTATTTGACATTTGTCCCGGCATTTAAGATTCAACTCGAATATTTTCATATGAAGTGATTTCCAGTCACTCTGGCAGACAGTAAATCAGTCGGAAAATTACCTAAGGAAACCCAATCATTTCTGTTCGCAGTATTGGGAATTTCCCATCTGCTGACGAGACAGAGTCCTCACAATCAACATTTTCTTTGTTCTTCCTGCTTAAAACGTTTACCATTTCTTATTTTCAAGACAGGAGTTTTGTTTACAACACGTTCCAAGAACAGGAACAACCTTCCAATCTCCTGAAGCCGTTTCCTATTTAAAATGGAAGTTTTGTTCCTTTCCCACGGGAAGAGCCGTTAATGAGAAAGGAGTTTCCACGAGCTGTGTCACAGGGTTTGGCAGGAAACCCTGATTGAAGCTGCAGTTGCCGCTTTCAGTTGGCATCGGGGGATTAGAGAACATGGTGTCGTATTCTGCTGCGTGTAACCGTCTTGCTCCCTGTGGACTCAGGGGGAATCATGGATGAGTTTTCGGAACAACACTGCCTTCCAGTCTCTGGCCATCTGCTATCTAAGGAAATAGAAACAGAGTTATTTGTTCAGTTCGAAGTCCTGGGCAATGTGAAAGATGGAACAGTTCTGATACAAAATTGGAGACTGGGAAAATTGTTGGAGAGGAAGTCATAAAAGAGAAGCTGAATATAAAGTTGGAAGTCAGGAGACATTCAATAAAAAGGAAGAGTGTGCAAAAGCAGGTGGAGATGGACATGGAAAAGAAGTGCCACTAGTCCCGAAGTCTTAAATCGATTTATATTTCCAAGATGCAACCAGACCTGCTGAGATTTTCCAGTAATTTCATTTGTTGGTTTAGAAACAGAAGATGGCAGTGATCCTGGACCAAACAGCTCTCCCGTGCTCTGGGAATATTTGACTTACTGTGTCTATGTCCCACACTGAAACCTCACGATCCTGCCGCACCTCCATTCTTGTTACTGACAATATACTGTTCATTACGTTAAACACAAGAAGAACAATTGCAAAACGTTGAGGGTGAGTACCCTTCGGTTTCCATCAGAACAATCTGAATCACTGAAAATTGGTTCAGGACCCATGTGACATTGATCCGTCTCTGTCAGACCCCTCGCAAGTGGCCATTCGATTTCCGTGCCTTTGAACACTTTGGGTGGTGCACGGTTGGTTTGGAACCTCACGTTTTCAAACGGATATCATTCATTGTATTTTTGGCTGCACTGATAAAATTGTCTCTGGTGCCACCAGTAAAATGGAAACAGTGTTCACTCAGAAACCGACGTGTGATCAAAAGCAGGCGAACAGATGTGTCAATGAAAGCAGCAAGAACATTCCCCTGCGAAGGGTTGCAATACTGCACGTGGAACGAAGAGCCGGAATTGTATTAAGCAGTGAAAGCGCCCATTGTGAGGCTTGCACCCACCACCCTCAGATTAACCATCTCACACTGCACCGACTGAGCTAACCAAGCACGGTGCACTGTGGATTAGTTTGCTATTACATTGCGAGCATAATTCATCAGCAATTTGTTAGGATCCAGTTCATTCCTCCTAATCACAAAAATATCATTCACACCTTTCACTTCAGATATTCCTTCAAAGCATTACAATCTATTCCTCACTTGTCCCGGGATTTAAGGTTCAACCTTAATATCTTCATATTTTTATCCTCACTTTTATATCGCTGATGTGATTTCCAATCTCTTTGGCAGACAGTAAATCAGTCGGGAAATTACCTAAGGAAACCCAATCATTTCCGTTTACAGTTTTGGGCATTTCCCATCTGCTGACGAGACATAGTCGTCTGAATCAACACTTTCTTTGTTCTTTCTACCTAAAACCTTTACCACTTCTTTTTTTCAAGTCAGGAGTTTTATTTATAACACGTTCCAAGAACTGGAGCAACATTCCAATGTCCTGAAGCCCTTTCCAATTTAAAGTGAAAGTTTTGCTCCTTTCACACGGAAAGAGCTGTTACGAAGGAAGGAAATTCCACGATTTTTTTCCCATGGCTTGGCAGAAAGTCGCTGATTGAAGCTGCAGTGGCCGCTTTCTGTTGGCATCAGGAGCTTGGAGAAAGTGATGTCGTTTTCTGCTGCGTGTAAACGTCTCACTCCCTGCAGACTTGGGGTGAATCATGGATAAGTTTTCCCGGTTACAATGTCAATACATGGTCGGGGTAAATGCTTGTGCTGAAATATTTGAGGCTTATTCCCTGGGTGGGCTCGAACCACCAACATTTCAGCCAACTGCGCTGACCATTTGAGATACAGAAACTGGCAACGCAGATATCCAAAAGCAAAGTTATCGACATGATATGAGGATCTGTCGGACAGCAGGAACTTGCGTTGTTTTCAGAGACGGTCACTGATTTTATCACCGAGAGGGTTAACACACTGAGAAGCTGCAAATACTGAAATTAAAAGGCACCCACACATGCGCAGTTCTCTCTCATACATCTCCACATAGTTGCGCACTTACAATGCTGGTATTTGAAGCCACGATTCGATAGAAACTGAAGCTTAAAAACCCAGCACATTAGACCGCTCGACCACGCTAGCACACACAAGCCAGCACTCAGATTTGTTATGACTAGTGTTTCAGCATGGATTCACTTCAGTCACTTAGACCTCGCAAATCTTGCAATGAAATTGGCATAATTTAAGAAGAAAGACCAAACTAAAATGTGCAGACAAGCAACAGGCCCTTCATCCATTCAAGCCTGAGCCGATCAAAATCTACTGTTTAAACCTGTCACCCAATTCCTAACCATCTGTATCCCTCTGCTCCCCACCTACTCATGCATCTGTCCAGACGCATCTTAAATGTATCTACCGTGATTACCTCTCCCGTCTCTGCTGGGAACGCGTTCCAGACACCCACCACCCGCTGTGTCAAGTAGATGCTGCGTGTATCCCTCTTAAACCTTTTCCCCTCTCACCTTGAAAGCGTGACATCTCGGTATTTTATCCTTCAACCTGGGAATTAAAACTTTTCTCTATCTATCCTGTCTGTACCCTTCATGATTTTGTAAACCTCTAAAAAGGTCTCCCACAAACTCATTTTTTCTAATGAAAACAAGCCTCACCTACTCAACCTCTCTTACTATATTGCACCTTACATTCGAGGCAACATCCGCTTAAACCTTTTACACGCCCTCTCCACAGCGTCCACATCCTTTTTGTAATATGGCGACCAGAAAACTACCCAGTATTCTTCGTGTGGCCAGACCAATGTATTGTTCAATTTTAACATGACTTGCCAGCCATTTTATTCAGTGCCCCATCCAATGAAGCCAAGCATACTATATGCCTGCTTGACTACTCTATCCAACTGTGCAGCAACCTTCAGTGTTTAATGGACGTGCACTCACAGATCTCTCTGTCCATCAACTTTTTTCCCCCAAAGCTCTTCCGTTCATTGTATAACCCCATCTAGAATTAGACTGACCGAAATGCGTCACCTCACATTTGTGTGTTTTGAACTCCAGCTGCCACTTTTCCGCCCAACTTTCCAGTATATCTATATCCTCCTGTATTCTTTATCAGTCACTTATAATTTCTGCTAGTCCAGAAATCTTCGTGTCATCTGCAAACTTTCTGATCATTGCAACAGTGCTCTCTTCCAGATCATTTAAGTATATCACAAACAACAGTGGCCTCAACACTGACCCCTGTGGAGCACTACTGGTCATCTTTCTCCATTTCCAGAAACTCCATTCAACTGCCACTCTCTGTCTCCCATTGCTCAACTAATTCTTTATCCACCTGTCTAGAACACCTGCACAGCATGTTACTTTACGTTCTGTATTTGGCTACAATGGGGAACCTTATCTAACTCCTTACTGAAGTGGATGTATATGACAGCAACAGCCTTTCCTTCGTCTATCAACTTGGGCACTTCCCCGAAAAACTCTATGCCTCTCACTGATATGCACATTATTTTCTAAATATGAATAGATCCTATCCCTCAGTACCTTCTCCAGCAACTTTCCCAACACTGATGTTAGGCCCATTGTTCTGTAGTTATCCGGAATATCCCTACTATCCTTCCTGTACAGGGGACAATATGAGCAAGTTCCAGTCGGCCAGAACCTCACCTGTGCTGAAGGATGCCACGAAAATACCTGTCAGGGCCCCAGCTATTTCCTCTCTCACATCACTCAGGAACCAGGAATAGATGCTATCCGTTCCTGGGGAGTTGTCCACATTAATTACCACTAGCCTGCACAACACAGCTTCCCTACTTATGTCAACATGATCCAGACTAATCAAATGTCTTACGCTAGACTCAACATTCATCATGTTCCTCTCCTCAGTGAACACTGATGGAAAATAATCATTCAGAATCATACCCACTCTCTCAGATTCGACATACAGCCTTCCTTAATTTTCCTTTAGTGGACCAATCATTTCTCTGGTTACCCGCTTGCTTCTTTTATATGAATAATAGGCTTTAGGATTCTCCTTAATTGTGCTAGCGTGAAGTTGTTTCATGACCCCTTTTAACCCAATTGATTCCTCGTTTAATACTTGTTCTACTCTTCTCATGTTCCTCCAGGGACCATTATGTTGTTAGCTGCCGAGGCGTTATGTATGCTTCCCTTTTCCTCTTGGCGAGTCGTACAATTGTCCTGTCATCAACAGTTCACGAATATTGCCTTTCAAATCCTTTGCCTTCAACGGGACATGCCTATCCTGCACTATATTTAACGTATCTTTGAAAGCCTGCCACATATGAACTGTGGACTTTCCTACAAATAGCTGTGTCCAATCCACATTTCCGACCTCCTGCATAATTTTGATATAATTAGCTTTGGTCCAGCTTCGTACTCTTTCCTCCGGACCACTCTCATCTTTGTCAATGAGTATTCTAAAACTTCCAGAATATTAGACACTTCCCAAAGAAATCACCCACGGCAAATGCCGTCACCAGCCCTGGCTTATTCCCCAATATCAGTTCCAATATGGCTTATTCACTCGTTGGACTATATACCGCTCCAGAAAACTCACTTGGAGGCTTCTTACAGATGGTATCCCATCCAGACCTCTGACGCTAAGAGTATTCCGGCCATGTTGGGAAAACGGAATTCTCCAATCAACACTAAATTATTGCCTCTACGTCTTTCCATGATCTGTTTAACTATTTTTTTCTTACACCTCACGCTCTCTGTAATACAGCCCCAAAAATCTAACCTCACCCTTCTTTTTTCACTGCTCCATCCATAGTGTCTCACGACCCAAGCCCTACATGGTGTCCTCCTTTCGCACAGCCATGACATCATCCCTGAACAGCAATGCAACTCCTTCCGCTTTTACTTCCCTCCCTGTCCCGTCTGAAGCGTCTATATCCTAGAACATTTGGTTGCCAACCATGCCCTTCCATCAACTAAATCTCTGTGATAGCAATAACGTCATATTCCCAGGCACCAACCTAAGCCCTAAGTTCATCTGTCTATACTCCATGCATTAAAGTAGATGCATTTCAGGCCACCAGTTGTTTTGCATTCATCTGCTCTCTGCCTACTCTTCCCATTATTAATGCTATCTTCCAGATTCTTAGCGTTTCCAGTCTCCACCTCACTGCCGACTTGTTTAATCTTGTGGTTCCCAGCCCCCTGCCACATTAGTATAAAACCTCCCCAACAGCAGTAGCAAAAACTCGCGAAAGGACATACGTTCCCGCTTGGTTCAGATGTAGATCGTCAATTTTCTTATAGTTCCAAATTCCCCAGAACTGGTCACAAAATCCAACAAATCTGAATCCCACCCTGCAGCACCATTCCTCAACTCACGTGTTCACCGTGCCTTTTTTTTATTCATTTCTACGCTGGCAGTCACATGGCACCGGCAGTCATCCTGCGATTATTACCTTTGAGCTCCTCCTCTTTAATTTCTCTCCTAGCTCCTTGAATTCTCCCTGCAAGTCCTCATCTCGTTTTTTTTTTGTTGGTGCCTGCCTGCACCAAGACAACTGGCTGTTAACGATCCCCTTTTCGAATTCTCTTCAGCCGATGGGCGACATCCCTGGCCTGAGCACCTGGGAGGCAACATGACTCTCCAGAATTGCTGATACTCCACAGTGAGTCCACCCGCAGCTCCAGAGTGGCCACGCGATCAAACAACTGCTGCAGCTGGACACACTTCTTGCAAGTGTAAGTTTAGAAAACCTTTACAAGGATTTTGCAAAGTTTGCACTGCTTGGACATGAGAACGAAACTGAATAAGCTTCGTCAGATTCCCAGGAGCTTCAGTGCTTAGATATGGCCTCACAGAAGCTTATAAAATCATGAGGAAGACAGACAGAGTAAATAGTCAGGGAACACTTCTTCACAAGACACGCGAGTTCAAAACTACATAGCAAAAGTTTAATGTGAGAGAGGAAATATTTAAAAGGGATGTGAGGGACACATGATTTTCACACAAATATTTTGTGTGTGTGGAATCAATTGCCACATTTAGTGGCAGAGTCTGGTGCACTCACAACATTTCAAAGGCATCTGAATGGGTGTATAGACAGGAAGACCTCAAAGAGATAAGGCACAAATATTGGCAGAAATGTATGGATTAATTTCGGTTATCTATTCAGCAAGGACAAGTTGGATCTCGGGATTTGTTTCCATGCTCGACAAGTCTGAGATGCTCCAGCCACCGGCAATGGTTTGAATACACCATTTGCAAAAAAACGCATGATGTTTGTTACTCAGTCAGCAAGTTTGGCTATTTTGTTTGGAGGGTGGATGAGCCGAACCGATCCAGAGATGAAGGTTTTCCGGATATTTGCTGCCAATGACCATTCTTCTTGGCACTTTCCCAAGTTCGCCATCAAAGATTTTGGATGAAGAAAAATACCTCACGTATCGCATTACCCACTTTGCTCTCCAGCGAATCCAAAAACTGACAGCTCTTATCGTGGAACAAAATCAAAACTGAAAAGACATTACCATGATCAGACACACCGAAGCTTAAGTGCTGTCTGTCAGGCACTGTGAGTCGTCTCTGACATGAACTGCTCGTACAAATAACAGCGAGGCAATTCCAAACCTACTGGAGATTTAGTGTATGGCCAAGTCCCAGAAAGTGCTCAAGTATCATAAAACAAAACACAACAACGAACCATTAAAAGTGAACATTTCCAAGTATATCCGTGACTAAATTAGGCCATCAATGCGCCTGTGCCCCCATCTGATCGAGAGAGTCAATGACCTTTCTCCCTCATCAGGACAGTAATGAAGGAAATGAAAGTATAGCAACGTTTCGCATTGCGATTGCCCACCTTTTCGCCACAACATCAAAAAACGGCAAACAGATTCAATGCAGGATCTTCTTTCAAAATAACGGTGAAAAAACTATGTCTATTCACTTTCAGAGTAAACGGGGAACAACACAAGTTGTCTGGAATATGAATAACCAACATAGACAACTTTGGTCCCAGATTCTACTGATTCACAGACTTTCATATGAAAAGGTACCTTCGGCGGTTGCCCTACACCCAGAAATCTTCTGGCTGCCTTCTCTTTGTCCTGTCAGATTAACCTTGTGCTGGTCTAATCGAATTTGTAGTTCTTGCCATTTGTCCGTATTGCTACTAGGGATAGCTGGTCGTGGCAACTCGTGACTGCCACACAAATTCTTTGCCAAAATTGGATAGTCCCGCAACGTGATTCGCAGTGCACGAACTTTGCAACGAGTACATGCCACGCGGCAAGTTAAAAAGCACGCTTCCATTTATTAAAGTAAGTTTCTGGGAACTGACAGCCAGATTCCTCCTTACACTCGGAATTATGACAACACATAAACCAACAGCCTCTCTCAGAGACAAGTGACCAATGCCCATCTTGTGCCGCACATACGTAGTTGACAAGATTGCACGCAGGGACTGCACAGAAAACTATTGAGGAGAAGCAGACAGACGACCATTGAGATGGATTCATGCAGTTCAGTTACCCTGTAAACCCCATGCACAGCTGTGCCTTGTAGGTACACACAGGGTACTGAGTGTCTCTGACTCCAGGACTTGGAACTCGGATTATATGACCGTTTGCAGCACTGGTTACTTCCTTGTGTGAGGTAACTCCCGATGGAACATATGTAAAACACGATAGCTCATTGAGAAATACGTCCAAAATAGAACCCCAAGAGACGTATTTCTGTTGTGTTTCTAGTCCTGTTCCTGACATGACATCCAGCATTGTACTTATGGTGTGCTTCCTGACGGTTCGGTGCATGCTTCCGTGATCGGATTGTGTGCAGTAATCTGTGTTTTAGCTGCAATTACGTGTGTTTGAAACCCAGGACCACCGGCCTCTATTTTGTTTTCCTCTTCTCGTGCGCAACTGCAACACAGTAAACGATCAATTAATATTGGGAAATGACATACACAGGCGTGTGAAAAGCACAGTTTCCGTGGCAATTATGCAATGGTTAGCGATTACTTTGATTCAGGAGATAAGGATGGAAAGTGTGTTTGGATAGAGATGAGGAACATTGAGGAAAGAGGAAACCAGCCGCTGTGCCTTACAAGAACACTAACAGTAACCACAGTGTAAAAAAAAGTACAGGAGAAAATACCGCCTGTGAATTATAAAAGAAGGCAAGAATTATGGTAGACATTCATTTCCCTTCTTCCTCTCCCGTTTGAATTGTAAAGAAACTTTGAAGAAAAACAATCGAAAGTTATATATGCCCCATCGAACAACATGCGCCGTACCTTGGTAATTGATTACTGTAGATTAGAATTCTTACAATGTGCAAACAGGCCCTTCGGCCCAGCAACTCCACACCGACCCGCCCGAGCCCAAATGCATTCCGCTCCTTTAACCCCGTCAATTTAGCACGGCCATTTCAACTAACCGGTACATTTTTGGACTGTGGGAGAAAACCAGAGCAAGCGCACGCAGCCACGGGGATAATGTGCAAACTCCACACATTCAGTTGCTTGAGGCGGGAATTGACCCTGACTCTGTGGCATGGTAAAACAGCAGCGCTCACGATGGTGTCAGCGTGAGGTGGGACTTATTTGCCATCTTTAATTGGGAAAAATCTCTGTCATTGTGAGCATCTGGAAAGATCGGTTACTTCGCCAGAAAAATAAATGAATATGTCATTAACCTTTGTATGTTTCATGTCCAAGAATACTCAGATCAATAGCTCCCTTGATTACCTCTGCTGGTCATGTTCGCAAAGAGATCTAGCAAATTGCCAAGTGTGATTTTCCTTTCAATGAATAATTGTGACTCAATTTGGCTGCAAATATCTTTTCCTAACTTTGTGCTTTTCTTCTTTTACATTGGTGTCTCCCATCTTACAAATGGCAGCAAAGGTATGAAAGGAAATGGAAGCATTTAACTCAAGTCAGCGGCAGCTTTCAATGAGATCACGGCTGATTTGGTCAGTGCTCAGGATGCGGTGCTGTCTGTAGTCATGGCCGAGTGGTTAAGGCGATGGATTAAAAATCGTTTGGGGTTTCCCCAAGTAGGTTTGAATCCCGAAGACTCCGTTGTGAGTGCTTTCTTGCTGGAACAATTCAAAGTTCAGAAGGCCTGCTTCACAAACCGGGCCTGGAATTTGATTAGACTCGAGAAACTCTAGTTCTTCATCAGAAATGCTCCACGTTTAAAACATTATCTCTGTTTCTCTTTCCAGATACACTGCCTGACACATCGGGTTTCTGCAGTTGTTATTAAACGCCCTGAGCAGAAGTGCTGCTTTTCATTAGATTCCTTTAATCCCTGGTCCTCTGTTCTCTGACTCTGGTCATTGGCAACACTTCCTCCTGCTCGTCAGAGTGCTCATTCCCCACCGCTCCCTCTCACATCATTGCAAACAAGCGCAGGAAATTGCCATTTAACCATCTTTGTTCCAAAGTGAAACTCACCAGCCTAGGAACTCTCTCCAACAAATGGGACTTCTCATCCCTGGACATGGTGCAAGCCAGAGGATTGTGAAGAGATACTGTGAAAATATTGTCAGTTGGCAGTTGGAAAAATGTTTAGGAAGCAAACCATATAATTTAGGCTCCAGCTTTGAAATCTTGAGAAACTCTTTGGGAAATGGAATCATAGGAGATTGAAAAAGTGTAAATTGTCAGTCCGAGTAGAGGAAAGGACATTGACTCTGATGTTCTCGGCACAAGAACTGATCTGAGATATTGATAGAATTCTCGCTCCCGTACGTGAGGAATACAAACCTCATCTGGACTGTGGGACAATGAAAAACTCTGGAACACTCAAGACAATATCCAAATATTGACTGAGATCACTACAGTACGAGTACAATAGATGGGTCCGTTTTTGTCCAGTGTGTGCGAGAGGGCTTCCTGACACAGTATGTAGACATGCCTTCAAGAGAAGAAGCCACTTTGGATTTAGTACTGGGTAACGAGCCTGGCCAGGTTTTAGATTTGGAAGTAGGTGAGCACTGTGGAGACAGCGATCACAATTCTCTCAGGTTTACTTTCGTGATAGAAAGGGATAGGTGTACTCCACGGAGCAAGAGTTTCAGCTGGTGGAAGGGAAATCACGATGCAATGAGGAAAGATTTAGGAAGTGCAGAGTGGGGTAGGAAACTGTAGGGGGTGAGCACATTAAAAATGTGGAGCTTATTCAAGGAAAAGCTCCTGCGTGTCCTAGATATGTATATACATGTCAGGCAGGGAGGGAGATATAGAACGCGTGACCCGTCGTTTCCTAAGGAAGTGGAATCCCTGGTCAAGAAGGACAAAACGTGAAAACTCAGTTCGAGTGCTCGAGGGTTCCAACGATATTTGGAAAGACCTAAAAAGAGAGCTGAGAAGAGCCAGGAGGAGACATGAGAAGTTGTTGGCAGATAGGGTCAGGGTTAACCCTAAGACTTTCCATAGGTATGTCAGGAATAAAAGAATGACGAGAGTTAAATTTTTGGACAATCAAGGATAATAGTGCGAAGTCGTGGGTGGAGTCAGTGGAGAAAAAGGATGCACTAAATAAATATTTTACGACAGAGTTCGCTATAGATAATGAAAATGTTGGCGAGGAAGATATAGAGATACTTGCGTCTAGTCTAGAAGAGATTGAGGTTCACAAGGAAGAGACATTAGAAATAATGCAGAGTGTGAAAATAGATAAGTCAGCTGGGCCGGATGGGATCTATCTGATGTTGTTTAGCAAATGCACTGCAGGAAGGTACAAATCAAGCTGATGCTAACAACGGCTCGTCTTGAGCCACTAATTTGCAGTGAAGTGGCGGCGCCAATAAAAGGTGTCACGCAGCTCGTCTAATTCCACATCCTGAGCTCGAAATGACCAGATGTCTCTCGCTGAGTTTCGGCCGGGTGTTGCTTGGACGACACCATGACACGTTTTCACTGGAGTGGATCATGAAATCGCGTCGGGACTGTGAATAAAACGATGGACACTTCCAGTAGAGAAGGAGGCGACCCTGAAGCAGGCAGCTGAGGACAAATGTTTCTCCTTTGCCAGTGAAGGCACTGCTTCACAAATTGGAAACTTCGAAGTGAAGCAGTGTTGGTGATTATCTTCGCTGCTTGTTCACCTTTTTAATTCTGATTCCGTGAAAGTCCATGGCATTACATATCGTCATTCTGCCGTGAGTGAGTGTGTCTATTGGGCCAGTGGCGTAATGGATAACGTGTCTGACTTTGGATCAGACGATTGTAGGTTCGAGTCCTGCCTGGCTCGAGGGGAATCTCTCACTTTAACCGGGCTCCTCGGTGAAGTCCTGCCGGGTTGTCGCTTCTGTGCTTCCGCATTTAAAACTTGCATTTGTCCTCTTGTCAATTTAAAATTCCAGCTCACCACAACGGAGAACTCTGTAGGGTTGGGGATACCTTTCTGTGTGTCTCCCTTTGTGGGTGAAATGAGCATGAGTTCCTCAAAAGAGTTACGAGTCGTTGTGGAAGTGTCATACTTCAGCCCCATTATTGTGCCATTTAAGAACACAGGATAAAGTCATTGATATTTCCTCTGGGAACATTAGAACACACGAGACTTTGGGCCAAAGTTGGAAACTGCGACTGGAATAGATGGCTCTCTGATTAGCCGCAATGCACACAGGCGGAATGGCCTTTTCCCACTTTGTGAATCTACGAAGAGAAGTTGAAAATAATTTTTAACGAAAATGTTCATAAAGGGTGTTTTATTTACACCAAATACGATAGTATCTATCGCCTTGTCTTGTTATTTACTTGTGAAGATTCGGTACACTCAGCACCGTGGCCCG
Source organism: Chiloscyllium punctatum (assembly GCF_047496795.1). Lineage (NCBI taxonomy): Eukaryota > Metazoa > Chordata > Chondrichthyes > Orectolobiformes > Hemiscylliidae > Chiloscyllium > Chiloscyllium punctatum. The sequence continues at coordinate 434,028 of NW_027309930.1, forward strand.
GATCATATTCCCGCTCATGGAATGGTTGTATTGTTCAGCTAACATGTCGGTGTCCCAGTACTTCTGCCGATTTTCCGATGCGAGCAGGTCATTGGTTTTGTCCAAAACATGATGAATGTTCACATAATACAAATAGCTGCAGTTGCTGGAAATCTGAGCCAAAAACGAAAATTGTTTGCGGAATGCAGAAAGACTGGCAACAGAAACATCGACTTTCCTGCTCCTCGGATGCTGCTGTGCTTTTCCAGCATTTTATGATCTAAAATCGGGTTTCCAGCATCTACAGTCCTCACTTTTGCCGAGTTCCTTCAGTGTCGCTGGTTCCCAATTCAAGAACTCAATCTCTAGCGGTTTCATGTCTCTACCTCCATGCTGTGGAGTTGAAGAGTGAAGAAAAGTAACTCACCCCCTCCATCTCTGGGGTAATTAGGGGCTGAAAGTAAAACGTATCACATTGAAGTATATCTACAAGCGACTTAATCTCTGTCTTTTATTGGGAACCATCTCTTTCATTGTAACCATCAGGAAAGACCATTTCGTTCGCTAAAAAAAGAAATGAATATGTCATTAACCTTTGTTTGTTTCATGTCCAAGAATAATCAGATCTAGCAAATTGCCAAGTGTGATTTTCCTTTCAAGAAATAATTTTGACTCAATTTTGCTGCAAATATCTTTTCCTAACTTTGTGCTTTTCTTCTTTTACATTGGTGTCTCGCACCTGACAAATGACAGCAAAGGCATGAATGGAGATGGAAACATTTAACGCAAGTCAGCGGCAGCTTTCAATGAGATCACGGCTGATTCGGTCAGTGCTGAGGGCGCGGGGCTGTTTGTAGCCATGGCCGAGTGGTTAAGGCGATGGATTGCAAAATCCTTTGGGGTTTCCCCACGTAGGTTCGTATCCTGCTGACTATGTTATTAATGCCTTCCTGCTGGAACAATTCAAATTTCTGAACGCCTGTTTTGCAAACCAGGCCTGTAATTTGATTAAACTTGGGAAACTCGAGTTCTTCATCAGAAATGCTCCACATTTAAAACATTATCTCTGTTTCTCTTTCCAGATACACTGCCTGACACATCGGGTTTCTGCAGTTGTTATTGAACGCCCTGAGCAGAAGTGCTGCTTTTCATTAGATTTCTCTCATCCCTTGTCCTCTGTTCTCTGACTCTGGTCATTGGCAACACTTCTTCCTGCTAGTCAGAGTGCTCATTCCCCACCGCTCCCTCTCCCATCATTACAAATAACCGCAGGAAATTGCCACTTAACCATCTTTGTTCCAAAGTGAAACTCACCAGCCTAGGAACTCTCTCCACCAAACGGGACTTCTCATCCCTGGACATGGTGCAAGCCAGAGGATTGTGAAGAGATACTGTGAAAATATTGTCAGTTGGCAGTTGGAAAAATGTTTAGGAAGCAAACCATATAATTTAGGCTCCAGCTTTGGAAATCTTGAGAAACTCTTTGGGAAATGGAATCAGAGGAGATTGAAGAAGGTTAAATTGTCAGTCCGAGTAGAGGAAGGGACATTAACTCTGATGTTCTCAGCAGAGGAACTGATCTGAGACACTGAAAGAATTCTCGCTCCCGTACGTGAGGAATACAAACTTCATCTGGACTGTGGGACAATGAAAAACTCTAGAACACTCAAGACAATATCCAAATATTGACTGAGATCACTACAGTACGAGTACAATAGATGGGTCAGTTTTTGTCCAGTGTATGCGAGAGGGCTTCCTGACACAGAATGTAGACATGCCTTCAAGGGAAGAAGCCACTTTGGATTTAGTACTGGGTAACGAGCCTGACCAGGTTTTAGATTTGGAAGTAGGTGAGCACTGTGGAGACAGCGATCACAATTCTCTCAGGTTTACTTTCATGATGGAAAGGGATAGGTGTCCTCCACGGAGCAAGAGTTTCAGCTGGTGGAAGGGATATCACGATGCAATGAGGTAAGATTTAGGAAACGTAGAATGGGTTACGAAACTGCAGAGGGTGAGCACATTAAAATGTGGAGCTTATTCAAGGAAATGCTCCTGTGTGTCCTAGATTTGTATGTGCCTGTCAGGCAGGGATGAAGATATAGAACGCGTGAGCCGTGGTTTACTAAGGAAGTGGAATGCCTGGTGAAGAAGGAACAAAGTCTTATGTCTGGAAAAAAAAGTGAAAACTCAGTTAGAGCACTCGAGGGTTCCACCGATATCAGGAAAGACCTAAATAGAGAGCTTAGAAGAGCCAGGAGGAGACATGAGAAGTTGTTGGCAGATAGGATCAGGGTTAACCCGAAGGCTTTCCATAGGTATGTCAGGAATAAAAGAATGACGAGAGTTAAATTTGGGACAATCAAGGATAATAGTGGGAAGTTTTGTGTGGAGTCAGAGGAGATAGGGGAAGTACTAAATAAATATTTTTTGTCAGTGTTCGCGATAGAAAATGTAAATGTTGGCGACGAAGATACATAGATACTTGCGTCTAGTGTAGTAGATATTGAGGTTCACAAGGATTAGGTGATAGAAATACTGCAGAGTGTGAAAACAGACAAGTCCCCTGGGCCGGATGGTATCTGTCCTAGGATCCTCTGGGAAGCAAGGGAAGAGATTGATGTGCCTTTGGAATTGATTTTCAAATCATCGTTGTCTACAGGAATAGTTCCTGTGGAATGCAGCATAGCATATGTTGTTCCCTTGTTCAAAAGGTTTCGTAGAGACAACGCTGGTAATTGCAGACCAGTGAGTCTCACTGCAGTTGTTGGTAACGTGTTGGAAAAGGTTATTATAGATATGATTTATGACCATCTCGAAAAGAATAATCTGATCAGGGACAGTCAGCACGGTTTTTTGAAGGGTAGGCCTTGCCTAACGAATATTGTTGACTTTTTTGACAAAGTGCCCAAACAGTTAGATGACAGTAAGCCGGTTGATGTGGTGTATATGGGTTTCAGCAAGTTGTTCGATAAGTTTCCCCACAATAGGCTAGTATACAAAATGCGGAGGAATGGAACTGTGGGAGAGATTGCAGCTTTGATCAGTAATTGGCTTGCCAATAGAAAACGGTGTTGTAGTTGTTGGAACATGTTCTTTTGGTGTCCAGGTCTTGGCGGCGTATCACAAGGGTCGGTGTTACATCCACTGCTGTTACATGAGATCTACCATTGCCAATCAGTCTCCTATGGGGAACATTATTTAACGCCTTACTGAAGTCCATATAGATCACATTTACTGCTCTGCCCTTATCAAGCTTCTTTGTTACTTCTTCAAAAAACTCAATCAAGTTTGATAGACATGATTTCCCACGCACAAAGCCATGTTAACAATCCCGAATCAGTCCTTGCCTTTCCAAATACATGTACATTCTGTTCCTCAGGATTCCCTCCAACAATTGGAGTATTCTTGGCAGATGCAGTTTCATGTAGGGAATGCGAGGTCATATACTTTGTTGGGAAGAATCAAAAGACACACTAGTGTTAAAATCGATAGAAATGCAAAAGAAGTGCGGTGCAGAGGAGTCTCAGTGTTCTTATACATGAAACGGACAAAGGTTAATCACATACTTATTTCTTGCTGGCAAAACAAAGCCTTTTCTGATGCTCACAATTAAAGAGATGGTTTCCAAGAAAATAGGAAAATTAAGTCACCAGTAGAGTAATCAATTTCCAAGATATCCCTCATGATGTTGTATGGGACATGTGGGATTTTTTTTTTGAGTTTTGTTCTCCAAACGTTTTTACAATGGAACCGAGAGTTTTAGATGAGAAGTTAAGATCACGCATGACTATTGCCATTTTTGTCACTCACACGCATTTTTTCCTCCTGTACGATTTATTTCCCTTTGTGGTTACTGCGAGTTGGCTTGTAAACTACACATGCTTGTGAGTTCATTCCTCACTGTTCCTCAACAATAACCAAACAGACTTTACATCCTTATTTCCTGAATCAAGGTAATCCCTAACCATTGAATAAATGTCATTAAAACTTCGGTATTTCACATGCCTCTGTATATCATCTTTCAATATTAATTGATCCTTTACTGTATTGCAGTTGTGCATAAGAAGAGAAGAATAGAATAGAGAATGGTGGACCTCCGCTTCACACACCCGTTATTGAAGCGAAAATGCAGATTACTGCCCATAATATGATCGTGGAACCATGTGCCGAACCCTCAGGAAGCACAGAATAAGTGCAGTGCCACAGGGCATGTCAGGGACAGCACCAGAAGGACAACAGAAATGCTGCTCTAAGCTCCTATTTTGGATGTATTCCTCAATGAGCAATCGAGTGTGACATGTGTTCCATCAGGAGTAACCTCACATAAGGAAGTATCCATGCTGCAGACTGTCATATCATCCGAAATCCAAGCCCTGGAATCAGAGACATTCAATATTCTGTGCATAACTGCAATGAACAGCTGTCCGAGGCGTTTACAGTTCAGATGAAAATATGAATGCAGCTCTCTAGTTGTCAGCCTCTTTCTCCTATGTCGTGTTTCGTGCAGTCCCTGCGTGGAATCTCGTCAACCACGTTTGACCTGCACATGATGGGTATTGGGCCTTGTTTTCTCGTGAGTTGTTGTCTGAGTGAGGCTCTCGGTTTCTGTGCTGTCATAAGTCCGAGCGTTCGGAGGAGTCTGGATATCGTTTTCCAGAATTTGCTTTTAACACAGGGAAGCATGATTTAAAGATTACCTCATAGCAAATCCTCGTTGCGAACTTTGTGTGCCATGCATTTGCGAATGAAGGTGGGTGGATATTGGTTCTTGGCAAAGAATTTGTGTGGGCGTCAGTCCAGCAGTCCCTAGTAGCAATACGTACAAACGGCAACGGCCACATATTCGACTGGAATGGCACAACAATAATAGGACAGGGCAAGCAGAAGACAGCCAGACAATTCCTGGAAGCAGGGCACTCATCCATGGATTCCATCTGTTGGACCTAATCTGCAATCCCAATAAACGGAAGCAGTGGGAATGAAACCAAATGAATTCGTACCAAAACATGAGAGCAGCGTTTCACAGGAACCTCTGCAGCGCTGAGAATGTCACCCAGAAAAGGAGGAAAAGTCTGCAAACCATCTTCCTAGCGTCACCGAACTTTTCAACAAGAACTCCAGAAGCATCCGAACTTCACATCTTTCTGCTCCAAAACACTCCACTTTTCCACAACAGAGAATTGCACACTCAACTACCGCGTGTAAGATGAGAATTGCAGCCCCTACACGACCAAGGGCGGAAGTAAGAGCGAGGGGAAACAGCTGCCACTGTCATTCCACAGCTACAAACGCCCTCTTTGAAAGGTACATTATCGTATGAATGTCGGGACAGCAGTAGAATATGGGAACTAAACATATTCTGCGCTGTGTACTCATATTCTGGACAATGTGAGTTGTTCACAGTTTTCCCTGAAAGTGAGTGGACGTCGTTATTTCACCGCTGTTGTGAAGCCAGATCCTGCACTGAATCTGCTACCTCGTTTTTTGTTGTTGTGGCTAAAAGGTGGGCAATCGCAACGTGAAACTTTGTTATATTTCTCTCATTTCCTTCATTACTGTCCTGGTGAGGGAGGCTGGAGATTGGTTCGCTCGATCAGATGGAGGCACCAGCGCATTGTTGATCTAATTTAATCGAGAATATAATTGGTAATATTCATTTTGCATGGTACATTTTTCTGTTTTGTTTAATGTTACTTGAGCACTTTCTGTTACTTGGCAATGCACTAAATCTTCGGAATGTCAGAAAGCTCCGTTTGGAATTGCTTCGGTGTTATTTGTGTGAGCAGTTCTTGACATACACGTCTCGCACTGCCTCACAGACAGAAGTAATGAGTTTGTGTGTCTGGTAATGACTCTGCCTTTTGAGTTTTGCACCTGGTCCACGTTCAGAACTGTCAGTTTTTGGATTCACTGGAGAGTTGAGAGGTTAACACGATTTGTGAGGGGTTTTTTTAGTCAACGAAATTATTTGATGGAGAACTTGAGAATGTATCAAGGAGAATGGTCATTGTCTGGAAATGTCTGGAAAACATTCCTCTATGTGTCATTTCCAAACATTATGCCTCAAGAACAAAATAAAATTCAAACACGCTGATTTAGGAACAACCAGCATGCGTTTTTGAAAGTGGCCTTTTCAAACTGTTGTCAGGTACTGGAGTGTCACAGAACTGCCGAGCATGGAAGCAAACCTTCCTATCCAACTTGCACGTGTTGAACAGATGACCGTAACTAATCTAAGCATATTTGCCAATATTTTCGCTTATCTCTCCGAACAATTCCTGTCTGCATACCCATTTAGATGCCTTTGAAGTGTTGTGAGTGCACCAAACTCTGCCACTAAATGTGGCAATTTATTCCACACGCACAAAAATGTCTGTATTAAAAACAAGTGTCGCTCACATCCCTTTCAAAGTGTACTGCTCTCACATTAAACCTGTGCTATCTCACTTTAAACTCACGTGACTTCTGAAAACGTGTAGATTGACTATGTTCTCTGCTCGTCTACATCATGATTTTGTAAACTTTTCCAAGGACATCCCTCAGACCTGAAGCTCCGGGGAAAACTGTCGAAGAATATTCAGCTTCTCAATAATGTCCACACCGTGCAAACCTTTCAAATTGTTGTAAATATTTTATTTTAATTAAATAAAATGAAGATTTATTTCTCTTCTTGTGGCTAATCTGAATGAAAACCATTTTCTGTTTCCACACAGAGCACAGACCCGGTTCTGCCAGAAGGAATCCAGTGATTGATTGCATCCAACTGGAATCATAGAGTCATAGAGATGTACTACAGGGAAACAGACACTTCGTTCAAAACTGTCCATGCTGACCAGAAATCCCAACTCAATTTGGTCCCTCTTGCCAGCACACGGCCCATATCCCTCCAAACCCTTCCTACTCATATACAATTTCAAATGCCTCTTAAGTCTTGCAATTGTACGAGCCTCCACCACATCCTCTGGTAGCCATGGCAGCACGTACACCGAATAAATTCTCACTGCAAATCCCCTCTAAGGATCTCGCCTTTCTGAGCTGAAACTATCTCGCTGTTCATTCAATGTCGCTATGTCTAATTCTTGGAACTCCCTCCCTATCGACATCATGGCTATATCACTGTGTTGAGCACTTCGAGGACGAAGTAAAGTAACTTACCATCTCAATCTCTTGAGTAATTATGGTTGGGCAATGAAGCCTATCCCAAAGAGTGACGTGCATTCTGCAGAATTTCGGTTGGAAAGACTGCAGTTTCCAAGTGGACATCCGAAAGTGGTCTGGAACAAAAGTAAAGTTTCAAAGGGAAAGTAGGATAAACTGAAAGTCAATGATGACTGAGATGAATGAGGCAGAAAGTGAGTGAGAAGCTGTTGGTACAAGGATCAATGTCAGTGCTCATGGTTTAGCCCTTACTGCCCACTGTTAACAACAACTCACACACCACTCCTGGCAAATTCACCACAATTACCCTGGTCTCTTGGTATGAGTTTCCCTCTGTGCATATTCAGGCGGTAAATCGGGCCCGAGAGGATGAACGCATACTGTTTATCCGGTCAGGTTAAAGAGGTGAAGGCATCCGTTTGAAATCAAAGCAAGAAGAGTTTGCCTCTTCCTGTACATTTTCAGTGGACAGTCACCAGCTGTGAACTTCTTTCCTGCACAAGCGAACGTTGATATAAATTCTCATCGAGCAGCTTTATTACAGCAAGGTGGTCCGATTAACTGTGATCAAATACTTCATTAAATGCCCTTATTGATTTGAAGAACCGTGTGTGTGGCTTCGTCAGTTAAATCATATGGTAATAACCAGACGTTAATGGTGTCAAATGCTGTCAAATGTTCTGTACATTGAAAGGTCATTATTTAAACTTCTTGCAAAAGCCGTATTGTTTATACAACATCCCGAAAGTGACGGCTCAGCATGCTTTTTGTGTTAGAGCTCAGACCGTTATTATTTCGTGCTACCTAGCCCTACCTCCTGATGTGGACCCATTAGTTTATGTTCTATCCTGCTAATTCAACGCAGAGTTCTTTTCACTCTGTTCGACAAGGATTTGTCTATCTCTTCTACTACTATTGTCCGTCCGTCTTTTCAAGTATTTTGGGAATAATGAAGAGCCGCAGGAGACACTGCAGACTTGCAGAACAATGTTGCCGTAATAACGCATCCAATGAGATAGTGGCTCTCATTGTCTGCTGTCACCATTCATTGATTTTTGGCAAACGGCAATGGCATCATAGAAATCCTATAATTTGAGTCGAACTGCTTTTTTTCTGGTCTATTATGAATACTATTTAGAATTGTAAAAGCTCATAACGTTTTGAGTGAACAAATGTCACCTGATCTCAGACCGAAGTAACACAGACATTACTTGGAGACTGTGAGCCCAGTTCTACACACTCTGGCCGGGGGGCCCGAGAAAGCCACGGAACAGCCACCGATTTTAACACTTTTCCAAGAGTAGAAATGGAAAATGAGGGATATTGACAGACAGAGAGTGGGAGAATGTAGAAGAGAGTGAGATGGTACAGGGAGACAAAGGGACACAAACAGAAATTCTCCATTCACAATGGCTGCTCATCGACATAAAGGAGAAGCAAAAGGTAATGAATGCCAGCCTTTCACCAACTCAGGGCAACAGCAACAGCATTACAGCCGATAAAGGAATTTTGCATTTTTACAGATGACGTCTGTCAGCTAATGAGAGATTCTGGTAAGTATGCTGTTTCGCGAAGTGAAATTGACAATTACCCAGGCAATAAAACAATAAAAAGCATAAGTAACCTGAATCTATGATATGAAAAAATAAATCTCTTTGTCTCCACCGATGCTGTCAGGCCTGCAGAGTTTCTCTGTCAATTCCTGTTGTTGATTCAGATTTCCAGGATTCACACTTCTTTGTTTTATGCTAGTCTGAATCCTGTTTGTGGCAATACTGGATTAATTGCCAGTTCCATACAAATTCCCTGCTTTGGGAAGGTTGTCAACAACATAAACGGTCAGAGGAAATCCCCCATTGCTACAGCAGTGAGACCACTGAGTCCTTACCAGGAGACTTCCACGGAAAGTGAAATATGGCGCTGTAAGTTTTCTCAATGAATCCACATTTACTTTTTTCCATTTGTGATCGTTTTAGCTGCACATTCAGTTTATTTCTTTCTTCCGTTTTTGTCAGCTTGGAAAAGGCCTTTCCACCCATCTGCAGTGCAGGTCATTGGACATTCATCTTTTCGATTCCAGGAGCTACTATTTCTTGGAGGACCTTCTGCACTGCATCTCTGGTGGGGTGGGTGCGAGGCTGTACCACTATATTCAACTGTCTATAGATACCGGAGAAGGGTCTATCAATTCCACACCACCAGGTTTCCTCATCGCTCTTCTGAATCTTGGTTATAATTACCCTTGCCGTGGCACCTCCTTCTTTGGTAACAGGAAACCGATATCCCGTGTCAGGTGTACCTGTAGCCGTGATGGATACTACTCAGTGCCAGTAACTGGGTACACAAGGATCTCTGCGTAAATATTTATTGCCTTATTTATAGTCGTCCTGGTTACCAAACGGGCAAGGGTGGCATGTAAAGGTCAACTTAACATCCTTGGTTAAGATTACCGTCTGCTGTTGTATCTCAGACACCCCTGCCTTCACGACTCGTCCTGCCATGCAGCCCCATATTTCTATGAGTCTTCTAATCATTACTTACACTTATTTGGATCGGGTGTTGTCCGATGTCTCCTCAAGGTCAGCTACACGTTTGTAACGGCTGGCGTGTATCAACGTGGCTCTTTCGGCGATCTTAACAGCTGTCTGTGTTGTAGGGAGCCCTTGGAACGGTCCCAGCCAGCTCGTCGCCTTCATGCTTTTGCTCCTGAAGTCTTTCACCACTATCCAGTCTTCAGGTTCTAGATTGTGCATCTTCCCTTCTGCTGATTGGGGTAGTGCTGCCCTTCTTTTGATTCTGTATTGGAGACAGAAGTGTGGAGAGTTTTATACCGTCACATAATATCTCGTCCTCACAGTGGTCTGTTATCTGTTTTACAATCGGTCTTGGCCAATTCCCGTATTGGGCCACCTTCCAAACAAAATCTCAAACGTCCTAATATTTACTCTTCCTCTCCATCATATACATTAGCACAATTGGAAATGCCTTTGTCCATTTCACCTCTAGTTCCTCACAACATTTTGCCAATTTATTTTTAAGGATAGTTTTCTCTCTTTCCACCGCCCCACCACTCGCTGGGTGCTAGGCACAATGTTGCCTCACCTTTATTCCCAAGTAATCACTGATCTGCTGTAGGGCAATATTTATAAATGGCTTTCCATTGTCGCTGCTTAGCCTTTCAGGGATGCCCCATCTCGTAATTATTTCAGTTTGCAAAGCCTTGGCTACTGCACTGGCATCCTGTTTAGACTTGGGAGCACTTCCACCCCTTGGGAAAACATCAACTATTACCAGACAATGCCTTTTCCCTTCGCTGGGTGTTGGTTCAATAAAATCCATCTTAAATGTTCAAAGGATCTTTGGGATTGGGAGTGTTCGGCCTGATTAATTTGTATTCCCCTCCCCACATTATTAGTGGCACAAATAACACATTATTTACATTATTTTTATGAGTAATGAGTAAATCCCTTTCTGTACCAGCGTGCTGAAATATTGTCGTACATCCCCACTTTTGACACATGGTCCTTACCGTGTGTTACTTTGGCATAGAAAGGGAATAAAGATCGTGGTAGACAGGGTTTCCCACTGGGGCCACACCACACCCATTCCCTCATTCTGCCCTTGTCCATTCACGCTTCTCCTTCGATGTGGCCTGAGACTGTAATTCCCATAAGTCTGATTTGGATTACAAATATTTGACATACACATGCCAAACTCATCACTTGGCAGCTGATTGGCTGCCGTCCCTGCCGCTCAGTCTACATTTTCATTGCCTAGAGAAATTGAATCATAATTTTTCCTGTGGGCTTCACATGTACATACAGTGATTGATTTAGGCAATCGGACTGCTTTCAGGAGGTCAGAGATCAGGCCATATTATGTGATTGGGTTTCCAGTGGAGGTCAAGAAGCACTTGTTTTTCCACAGTGATCCAAAATTATGTACAACCCCGAATGCATATCCGCTGTCGATGTCAATATTCACTGTTCTTCCATCAGCCAATTTACATGCCTCAATCAAGGCAATCAGCTCTGCTGCTTGCGCTGACAAATGAGAAGGAAATGATCCTGCTTTGACTACCTCGTGGGGAATTGCTACAACATACCAGACACTGGCCTATCTCTTTGCTTCTGAATGCTGACCTATCCACAATAAAACCCCGGATCCAGATTCTAAATTGGTGAATCCGACACGTCTGGTCTCGGGCTTCAAATGTCATTAATTACAGCGACACAATCATGTGGGTCTCCGTCTCCTTCTGTGGGGACAAGACAAGCAGCATTAAGGACGTTACATCGCTTTATTGTCATGTTAGGCTTCTCCAATAGCACAGCATTGTATGTGAACCAACGTGCAGCCGACATGTGTGCTGTGTTTTGCTCAAAAAGCAGTAAGGATACTGCATGTGGGACCAGTCGGTTTAATTCAACAAAGCCGACTATGTCCCTGGGAGCTACAACAGCCTTTTCAAATGCAGGCACGACACAGAGGCATTTATGCAATCCTGCCGTTACAGGATCTAAGCTGAGGTGAAAAATAAGCTACTGGCATCAATTTTCCACACATAATTCTGCATCAGCACAAATATCATGCAGGCACGCTTGTCATCCACTGTTTGTACAAAAGGCTTGTTTGGATTTGGAATCTCGGTGTCGGTGTAGTTTGGAGTGCCATTTCAATTCAGCAAAGGCACTCTCGGCCTCAGGGGTCACTGCCACGGACTCTAGCTCTGCAAACCTGTACAATGAACTATGTCACTTTTAGGCGCCGAAAGGTTTGCATAATGCAGGTTAAACATTCTAAGTAGGATCACATGACCAAAAAGGATAACAATTGTTTCTTCATGTGAGGCTTTGAATTTTGCTGGTTTGCTTGAACTCTGTCTTGACCAATGGCCTTTCCTTGTTCAGATATTAAGTGACCTAAGAACTTCAACTGTTGTTCCATAAATTGTAGTTTTGCGAGACTAGATGGCAGAGCATCGCAAGCCTACCTTTATCACATTGTTTCTCTGTTGATGCTGCGATTAAGCATTCGTTTACATACTGCAGAAGCGCTGACACCGCCCCCCCCCAAAACCACCCCCCCCCCCAGCCCTGGTTAAAACAAGAGTCTCCATACTCCTGTGTAGAGCCTCGTTAATTATGGTGGGGACTCACAGTAATCTTGAAAATGTCACGTGAAAGTATACCATTTGCCTTTGAATGGAAATGTGAACCAGTATTGACTGTCGGCGTGTAATGGTACATAAAACAAGGCATTTGCTAAGTCCACAATAGAGAGTCATTTACGTCCGGTGGAATTTGAGACAATATAATATAGGGGTTGGGAACATTTGGGGTGTGCAGAACAACAGCGTTCTTGATAACCTGCAGGTCATGAACAAACCTCCGTTCCCCCGATTCACCTGTAATGTTTGCCTTATTGAACGAAAAAAATGGGTGTTCTCTCCAGTGATTATTCACGGGGGATTATCACTCCAGCCTATAAGAGAGATTCAAAGACTGGAGTAATTCCTTGTTCAACCTCGGGTTTTAAAGGCTCTTTTGCTTTGCAAGGACGATACTCAGACTTCGGGGTTATTCTTAAGGATTCGTTTGAGCCCCACATCGTGTCTGCCTTTATCCCTGAAATCAGTTGGGACCCTTCTTAATCTTGGGTCCGAGACATCTATCATAGGTAAACGCCAGATGACACTCCTGCCGGGGATTACCTGGACTGCCCTGTCTGCCTGAGTTAGCCAATTAAGTTTCTTCCTATACGTCCTTATAACTGCATTGAAGCAGATACCCACACCGACCCTGAACATACAATCTTTCGTTTTTTGTGCCTGTCATACCCATGGTCCCAAATTCTGACACCTGTCACTGGATGCCTTCTCCATTGATCCGTGCGGAAAAGAGCCTTCCACATTAAAAAAAACAGGGTCTATTTACCGTCACAGATACTTAAAAAAAGTTTAAAGTGACAGCACATCTGTGATCATTTCAATACAATTCACACAATAACAACTGCTCTGGTTTAACCAATTTCCTGAACCAATCCTTCTCTTATGATTTGTCAGGACCATCGCGGTGTATGTGTGCTGTGCAGTGAAGCATATCTCCAGCAAAAAAATCGGTGTTAATGGGATTAATATGGCTACTTGCTTCCTGGGTGAGTGAATCGCTCACGGAACCTATCGCTCTCTGACATGCATCAGGGGTCGCGATTCGTATTTTCCAGCCTGCACTGTTAAATCTTCTTTTTGTATTACCTGCAAGCCCGTCGGGGTACTGCGCAAATTGGACCCCAGTCTCACTATGAGATCCCGAGACATCAGATTTAAAGTACAGAATTCCGATAACAGAAATGTGAATTGGAATGTTTCCCCATTACTGGTTTCGCACAATAGGGGTGCGGTAAATCTCTCTCGTGTCACGACTCCTGATGCAGCCATTAAGTTCAGGAAGCTTCTGTTCATCTTTATTTGCGTCGACTCTCTGAACTGCCTTGATTTATGAACTGAATATGTTGCCCTTGTATCTTCCAAAAAAATAAGAGGTGCACCTTCCACATATAACATAGATGTAAGCATTGACTTATATGCATCATCGTTGTACTGAAAATATAGTTCACGCTTCGCAAACTCAGTGCTCAGTATAGAGGTGGGACATGTTTCAGTGCCCATAAGGTTAGTAGCAGAAATGAGCATAAGCGAGTATTCGTTGCCAAGCATAAAGCAAAGAGGCTTACCTGTAACTTTGGGGCTGCCCACCTCCACCTCAGCCTTCCTCCATTGCTGCCCAGCTGCCCAGCCTCCAGACCCGATTGAGGCTGTCTGGGCGTGCACTGCCTTACTCAGTGGTCCATTGCTCTGCAAACAAAGCACCCGCCATATTTACTTCTGCCAGCCCTTCTTTTCACGCAGCACCTCCTTCCAACGGCTGGGCGACCATTTGCATTTTTCCTTCTCTTGGGCCAGAAAGTGTTCATCATGTAGCCCGTGGAGTTCCATCAAATTCAGGTTTCCCGTGTCCCAGGTAATACATTGGCAAGACGCCTCATGTAATGGGCGCCTGATAGCTTTTACATATTCCCTTTAAAGTTCAATTCGCTTCTTCGCATCAACACTTCAAGGTCAGTGGCCTGAAACATTCGAGTTCCTTTCCAGATATGGAGTTGTTTTTTTCTAATTCCTTGGCTGTTGATATGGTAGTTTGCTGGCCTTGTAAGTCTGCTATTAGTTCGGTTTAAATATACATAGATTTTCTTTCTGTCTGCAACACTTGCCCTCTGCAATGTCAGGCCCTTACTTTTTTTGTTTCCCTGTGCTTTTATTGGTTTAAAAAGAAATGTTAATTTTCCATTGCAATGGACATCACATTATTTTCACAGGTCGGTGCAACATCGAGGGCCGAAGTGCCTGTACTCCACTGTAACGTTCTATTTTGTAAGATATATTTCCTGCTGGTTTCCTATGTCTCTCCTCACTGTGGAAACTTCCAGACACATCTTCCAGTGATTTGTCTGCACTTCATTCAATCCAGAAAACTGTAGTTCCTGCTGAGAATGTGATCTCTCTACAATGGAGAGATGAAAACAGAGTCGGTGACAAAGCTGAGATCACTTAAGTTCTGTCCAGAATCAACAAAAATTACCCCAGTCTTCCAGTGTCATGCCACTTTAAGATTGCATTGTGTACCCAAGCCATCATAACAGTCTGAGGTCTGCTGCAGTTCTTCTTCAAGGCAGAGCGCAAGCTGGAAGATCGGGCAACTCATTTTCTACTGAAAGACCATGCAGATTTTAGGACCCAACATCGAGTTCAATCATTTTGGATGCTGTCCGCCCTCTTCCACATTTTTCACCCACCCATATATCCCATCAGTTCCGAACACGAATCATTGGACTCGAAGCGTTCACTGTCCTTTCTCATCATAGATGGACAAGAGTTGCTGATTTTTTTCAGACATTTTGGCGTTTCATCAAAGAGCATTTCTTTTTCCGTTGTAATCGCAAGACTGCAGGAACCGTCTGATTGCAGGAGGAGAAGTTCACGGGAGATGAAAATAATGCCAAGGTCTGGTCCATTCCCATTGTGAAGGTGGATGAGCTAAGCCGGGGCTGTGTAACTAAGCACAGAGAAGGCTGAGTGAGAAACTGATTAACATTCACATATTATGAAGAGGATAGATATGTATGACAGGAATAAGGCTTTTCCGGAAGAAATAATAACCAGTGACATAGATGAAAAGCAGGAGAAATGAGGTTTTGAGGAGATTTAGGAAGAACGCTTTCACCCAGAGAGTGTTGTTCATCTGGAATTTCTTATTTGAACGTGTGGTAATGCTAAGTGTTATGAGGACATTTCAGCAGTATATAACCGAACACTTAAAGATCCAGAGCACACGTGGATAAGGACCAGATACTGGAAAGTGTGACGAGGTCAGACAGACGTGAGATGGGTATCCCGAACGAAATCCTTCTAAGGCAAACTTCTGTGGTGAAAACTGGGTGAGGTCGCTACTCTCTGGTGCAATGGAAAGCGCGTTGAATTTCAACGCCTTTCTTAAGACTGCCTTTCAAAAGTTGTGGATGGAACTGTCATCAGAGTGGAGTTTTAGTTTATGGTTTGAAAGGTGTTCAGACCAGATTCGGCTGCTCATCTGCAAAACCTGTAACATTCATGCAGAAACCCAACTGTCTCGAAATGCAACATTTTCCTCACAGCGATGAATAACTTCGATGTCTATTTATTGTAGAGATCGATAAATATGTGTCAGCCACTTGGCAACACGGTGATATGGATACGCTGGAAAAAGACATAAAAGTGCTGTGTGAGCTATGATGGTACAGAATGGCGTGGCGGGGCAGCAGCGGTGTTAAGAATGGCCTACTTCTGCTCCTTTCTGCTTGAGTCTTTTCTGGCCCAGGTTTTTAAACAATCACAATGAGAACAATGTGAATCTACACCAATTATTATTTTCTGTCTCACCTCCACTTCACTACCCTCCAAGCTGGAATAGATAGCTCCTGTTTCAGCTTTAGGTCAGACAGTGGAGGATTCTCACAAGTTCTCTGTCAGGCTGAACATCCCTTCATATAGGTTTCCAAGTGGACACATGGAGCAAGCGATTACATGGATGCCGGGGATTGAAGGACAGATTTCCCTCTTGCTGGGCTAGAATTCTGGCAAAGGTAATGAACATGAATTTCTGACATTTTGAAACTTACTCTGGATTCTTGCGACTTTACTAATTAAACTAAAATTCAATTTGCCCTTGCATAACATGATTAATTTTTCACTATTTATAAAAAAACCATGCCACGTGCCCTTGGATGTAGTAATACAGAAGATTGTTGACGTTGTGTACAGTGTGGGTCATTGTGCCGTATGAACATTCCAAAGGATGCTGGTGAAGTACCAGTAAATCGAATTCTCTGACGAATTGATACCGATAGAAGGAAAATCCCAGCACAGTAGCGACATAACATTGCCTGTGATCAACGCAGGAAGCCACGGTAAACGAACACAGAATTCAATTATGCCTATTTTCACCACATTTTACTATTCATTTTCCTGAACCTGATGCTCAATAATCGATGATCCATCATCAGTATAACTTCCTCTGCGCTGTGTTTCATTTCTGATCTTCAGCAAAAAAGGAATAATTGGTTTGAGGGGTCCAGTGGTAAGATCAGTAGCCATTGGTCATCAGTACACGGCAGCTCCAGTGGTGCAATTCGTCAGTTTGATGTCATGGCACGACAGACTGGAAGTGCGTAAGGTGCCAAAGTTGCACATTCGGTTCACGCCAGGTATTGGTTTTACTGATAGTGACCAGAGATGTTTGCAACTTCAAGCTGAAGAACAGTTCAAACACCAAATATTACACCGCAATAAAGTTCATTTTCGCCCTAACGTTGCATCGACCTGTGATACCAATCTGACTAGTATTTTACCATCATAATCCGGAAGTTTATACAATGACCATTTCATTGCCCTGATAGTTGTTGAGTCGTCGAATGTTGAAGGCAAGGCGTTCAGCACCCTTACTACTCACTGATAAAGGAACCTACCTCAGTATCTATCACCCTCAATTTACATCGATGTGCCCTTGTGCCAAAATTACCATTTGAAGAAAAATGCCTTCACTGTCCACCTTATGGCAACCTCTGATCATCTTCTATGTCTCTCTAAATACACACCTCAAACTTCTTGTCGCTGTCAAAAACCGCCTCAAGTCCCTCAACCTTTCCTCGGAAGACCATCTCTCCAAAGAAGGCAGCATCCTAGAAAATGTCCTCTGCACCCTTTCCAATGCTTTCACATCCATCGTATAATGTGGCGACCAGAAATGCACGCAACTCTATGAGTGCGGCCACCCCAGTTAACTTCTGGAGCTGCAAAGTGATAATTTCACTCTGAAACTGAATCACTCTCCCAAGAAAAACTAACACACCATACTCCTTGCAAACAAACCTGTCAGCGTGGGTGGTAACTTTCCGAATTTGAGATACATGGGCACCGAGATCGCTCTGCACATCTTCACTTCCAAGAATATAACAATTAGCCAAGAACTCTTTATTCTGACCGCCAAGATGTCGATTCGAGCCGAGGTCGCTGCAATCACAACGCAGAATATGAACTACTAAACTGTTACAGCATTCCACAGGCCACACTTGTAAACTACAACCAGTATGGTCGCAGAGGGAATGTCAGGAAGAATGTACAATATCAGGACTTGGCGACAGGCATGTGGGAACGCAGAATGAACCGAATCTTTAACTTTGGCATCCCCAGAGACTGTGGAGGTTCCATGAATGAGAGTACTGGAGAATGGGATTAATGAAACGCTCCAAACTCTTGGGTGAGTGCAGAACATTGTTGAAACGTATGCTTCAAAAGTATTATAGTTGAACATCGGCTACTTCATCGCTGTGCCCACACAAGGCAGTACCAACTGCTACAGACAATCACACATTATCCCAGTTCCAGACCCGAAATCAGAGAAACTGTAGTTCATATTCTGCGTTGTGATTGCAGTGACCTCGGCTCGAATCGACATCATGGCGGTCAGTTCATTCAAAGTTTTACTTTTGGTGAAACACGGTCAGAAATTAATAATTTTTTCATGATAATATTTTCTGAGGTGATGATCTGTTTTCCATCGAATTTTGTTCTCTGATGTTTCTGCGTTTCATGTATCAGGATTTAATCCCAAAAGTTCTCGAAGATGTCTCTCCCTCGCACTCTCCCTAACTCTCGTTTCCGTCCCTCCTCCCATTTGACTGAGCATTGCACAATCAAACATACACTTTCACTTTGAATCATTCACGGAGATCCAATTGTAAACTGGGATGGAATGACGGGTGAGAGGCGCGTGTATTTCCGAGGTTGGGACATCTCCTGGTCAAAAGCGGGGCGGAAGGGAATACTTGCCCCCATTTATAATATTATGACCATAAACAGTACATGTTGCTGAGACAGCCGATTGGCGCATCTAAAGCGTGTGGAGACTTTAACTTTGAGGTGGAAAGGTTCGAAATTTCATTTTCCTGTTTGGGTCAGTGTTTTTGATATTGGCATCTGCTTTTGTTCGTATCAACTCAGAATCAGCTTCTTGTTCCCAATACATACTGCAACCTGGAGAAGGTGGTGTTGTGGTTATATAATAAAAGAGTCATCCTTGGGGACTCACACACCGAACTGGTAATGTTAAAGCTCGATGAATAAAACCTGGAATGGAAGCCTGACCTCAGGAACAGAGAACATGCCTTTAATTTCCTGCAATCCCATTCATGCATGTCCCTTCTGCAGGGGATGCTACCATCTTTACCCAATCCTGCCTACTTGTGACTCCAGGACCTGAACAACATAGCTGACCCTTAATCCGAGAATGACGACCGTGTGGGAAAGCAGGCCATTCGGCCCTTCCAGTCGACACCATCCCTCCGACGCACATCCTTGCAGACCCACACTCCATATCTATTCCGTTCCCCTTCATTTCCCATGGCTGATGCCAGTAACCCGCACACCTTCAGACTGTGGGAGGAAACTCACACAATCAAAGAGAAAATGTGCAAACTGCTAACAATCACACGAGACTGGGATCAAATCCATGTCTCTCGTGCAGCGAGTCAGCAGCGAATCAGAAAGAACAACATATGTTGTCCTGACCAGCGACATCCACACCCTATGGGGAGATCAGTAAGCATAAAAACATCTTCACAACATGGACAACGGGACTTGCGTCTGCGTGGATTTTATTTGAACCAATCGTTAATGCTGGGAAGATACAAGGACACCGATATCACAGAGAAACCAGCGTAATGCGGGATTCAGTTACCTGCTAAAGTGGAAACTCATCTACTCAGTCAAACTGGGGACAGACTATTCAACAACCCCATGTGTGGGACGGGCTCAATGAGCAGAAGAACCTCGAGATTTACCAGCAAGGTTACATATCCCAGAAGGAGATCAACTAAACTGTCAACGCTGCTGTTAATCCAAACCAGCTGCCAGTTTCATAGCGTCAAAGTCATAGACTCACACAGCATGAAAACAGGCATTTCACTCCTACCAGCTCATACTGAACATAATGACAAACTAAACAAGTCGCATCTGATGGCTCTTGTAACTGCTGATGGTTAATAATGCCCTTGTGATATTATTACTGCATTGTTAATATGAATGACCAGATATAATTCTGTGAACATGGGTTCAAACCCTGGCATGGCAGATGCTGGAATTTTATTTAAATAAATCCCTAGAGTCTAATGATGATGTTGAATCAGTTGTTGTAGATCTGATTCACTAATGCTTGTTATGGAAGGAACCTGCCATACCTATCTGGTCTGGCTGGTATGTGACTCCAGATCCATAATATCGTAGTTGATTCTGATCTTCCCTGTGGGCAATGAATTATGTACTAGTCATGAATGAATAGCTTTTATTAATCCCACTGATTCTTTCCAACTCATTTATCGATCAAAATATCCTGTAAATATTCTAAATGTACTTTCATTCATCACTGCCTCAGGAAGTGAATTGCAAACATAAACCAGCCTCTTTTTTATTTTAAATCCCTCTTTTCACTTCAAACATTTGCCCTCTCGACTTGAAGTGCCCCCTCCTTGGAGAAAAAAAAACAGTTACAGTTAACTCTAGCTGAACTCTCAATAATTTATACATTTCTATCAGGTTGCCTTTCAAACTCCAGTGCTCGAGTGAAATTAGTCTCAGCCTATCCAGCCTTTCGTTAGAACACAAACCTTCCCCACTAGCCATACGCTGGTATACCTGTTCTAAACCTACTCCAGCTGAATAATTTCCTTGCTATTACTGGGCGACATGAACTGGACACAGTATTCCAGAAGACGCATCACCCAATGTCCTGTTCAACTTCAACATAACGTACCTACGCTCAACGGACTGAGCAACGAAGGCAAGATGACATGTTTTTAACCATTCTGTCTATATATGAAGCAAATTAAAATGAATTATGTACTTGCATTCCTGGCCTCTGTGTTCCACAACACGATGCAATGCCCGATCATTAATTGTATAAGCCCTACTAATATTTGATGTAGAAAAATGCAATACCTTCCATTTATCCAGATTGAACTTCATGTGACATTTTTCAGCCCAAAGACGCAATGGATTAAGATCCTTCTGGAATCTTAGATCACCTTCTTTACAGTCTCCAATTCTGCTCCCCTTTGCAAGCTTATGAACCATGGCTTCTATGAGTTCTATTGTTTTCTCATACAGGTCAACGATTTTTAATTATTTGTTGTGGCCATCATTTAGCTGTTTGCAAATCAGGTAACAATTATTCATGCCGTTAAACATGATGAAGAAAGCCATAGACTGCAGGGAGATTGGAAACAAATGGCAAGAAAATGTGCTGAAAGGAATTCAATCCAGTGAAGTGGGTGATAATGAATTTGGGGAGGATCAATGATAAAAGTGTGAATACTGAGTGGTTTAAAGTAATAAAAGAGAAATTGGAGTAGACATTCACGAATATTTGGAGGTGACTGGACAAGGGATCAAGTGGTCTAGAGGGGTTGGAAATACTTTCTGTTCTTGACTGCAGCTGGGAATATAAGAGCAGGGAAACGATGCTGGAACTTTAGCAACGGCCTATTCAAGATCAATGGAGGGGGAAACGGATGGACGGAAGTGTGTACTGCAGGTGCTGGAAATCAGAATCAAGATTAGAGTGGTGCTGAAGAAGCACAGCAGGTCAGGCAGCATCCGAGTTGCAGAAAAGAATAACTTTTCGGCAAACGCCCTTCATCAGGAAAAAAGTTGGGAGCCTCGTGGGTGGAGCGATAACGGGAGGACTGGGTCTGGGAAGAATTTAGCTGAGAGTGCAAGAGGTGGATAGAGATGGGGTGAAAGAGGGTGGAGCGGATAGGTGGAAAGGAAGATAGACAAGTGGGACAGGTCAGTAGGATGGTGGCAAGTTAGAAAGTTGGAACTCGGATAAGGTGACCGTGGAGAGATGAGGAAACTGGTGAAGACCACGTTGATGCCCTGGGGTTGAGGGTCACGAGGTGGAAGATCTGGCGTCTGGTGGTGAGGGAATGGCGGTGGAGGAGACCCAGGAACTGCATGTCCTTGGGAGAGTCGGGGGACGTGGTAATTGATGTTTTTGGTCATGGGACGTTGGAGTTGAATGTTGCGGGTTCCCTGGAAATGTTCTCTGAAGCGCTCTCCGAAAATGTGTCTGTTGGCCCCAATGTAGAGGAGACCACATCGCGTGCAACAGATGCAATAAACGACATGTGTGGAAGTGCACACGGACATTTGATGGATGTGGAAGGCTCATTGGAGCCTTGGAAGGATGTGAGAGGGAAGATGTGGGTGCAGGTTTTGCAATTCCTGTGGTGGCAGGGTAAGTTGCCGTGAGGGGAGGGTGGGTTTTTGGAGGGCGTGGAATTGACTAGGTAGTCGTGGAGGAAAGAGTCTTTGTGAAAAGTGGATAGGGGTGGGGAGGGAAATATAAATTTCCCTGTCACTGCAGGAATTAAAAAACCTGCACCAACATCTACCTCCCCACCTCTGTCCAAGGCTCTCATGGAAGCTTCCACGTCCATCAAAGTTTCTCCTGCACTTTCACACATGCCATTTCTTGTATACGTTCCGCCCGATGGGTTCTCCTCTAAGTGGGAGAGAGGAGATGTGTTCTCACACAACACTTCAGAGAATATCTCCAGGATACCCGCAAGAATCAACCCCAGTGCCCCTTGGCTAAACATTTCAACTCCCCCTCCCACTCTCACGAGGACATGCAGGTCCTGGGCCTCCTGTATCGCGACTGCCTCACAACACGATGCCTGGAGGAAGAAAGCCTCATCATCTGCCTCGCGACCCTTCAACCTCATGGCATCAATTTGGACTTCACCCGTTGCCTCATTTCCCCTCCCCCTACCTTACCCCAGTTCTCACGTTCCAGCTCAACACCGTCCGCCTGACTTGTCCCACCTGTGCATCTTCATTCCCACCTATCCACTCCACCTTCTTCTCTGACATATCATGTTCACCCCCCGCCTGCATCAACTTACAGCACTCTCAGCTACCTTCTCCCCAGCCCCACACCCTTCCCATTTATCTCTCCATCCCATGTGCTCCCAGTCTCAGTCCTGAAACCTTTGCCTGAAACCTTTGTCCATTTTTCCTCCTCCTCAGATGCTGCCGGACCTGCTGTGCTTCTCCAGCACCACTCTAATCTTGACGGGAGTCAGTTGATTGAGAGGATTTTCAGATATTTTCTATTGTTGAGCTGTTGAGCACAGGCTGTGGATGATAGCAGAACTTTAGCAACCACCAGTTTAGGGAACAGCTAAAGGACTGAGCACAAGTCTGGTCATGGCATAAATCAACATTTTTCTTAAAATTGGAAGATTAAAGATGGAAGGCTGAAGTATGCAACTTTGCCCATCAAGACCGTTTCACCAATGATTTTCTCACTGATTCCTTTCCAACTCAGGGTGCTATGGGCCTTGGAGGGTAAGTTGAAAATGGTGGCGTTTCGTTGCATCTTCCAACCTTGTCCTTATCGTCAGTACAGCTGTTGAGCTTTGAAGGTTGTCAAAAATGCCTGAATGACTTACTCCAGTGCATCTTATAGTTGGTGCACTCTGCTGCAATTGTGCCTTAGCGGTGAAGGGAATGAATATTGCAGGTGTTGAAGAGGGTACACTCAAGTGACTGCATTGTGGTGGACGGTGTCCAGTTCCTGAAGTGTTATTGAAGTTACACCCATCTCGGCAAATGGATAGAGTTATATTAACGTCTCATTTGTGCCTTGCAAACGATGTAGGATTCACAGAACAATGAGTTGAGTTTATAATCAAAAAATGTGTCAAGAACATGTTGTTGTTGTCAAAGTGTTTATGTCGCCAGTTTCTATAAGTTTTTTTTTCCCCTGAAATAATAGCTCTGTGGACGATTACACGGGGTAATTTGTTTACAGTAAAGTTATTGAATGTCAATGAAATATGATTAGATTCTCATTTGTCGGAGAATTCATTACTCTATTTCGTCCTTGTGTGGACCAATCTGATTCCAGTCGATGTCTGATTTCAAGTTCCAATTCCTGTCTGTGCTTGAAATTCCAACCGTTTCTTCACATAAATGTCTCCGCCTGCCGTAATAATACGTAAGGACTCTGCAGGGACAGCAGAGATTAATGAACATGTTGTCAACACTGGAGAAAATGGAGTTTCGTAGAATGATTGGTTAGGGTGGAATTATTCTCCTTGAAACAAAGAAGACGGAGGGGAGATCTATAATCACATTAATAAACGTTCAACATTCATTGACAGGGTAGTTACGGGCTGGTGGTTCACCGTCTGGTAGGAGGAAAGCAGAATTTGATATTGCCTGCTTAGTTCAGAAATTAGATGAGTGTGGAAACAGGCCCGTCGGCCCAACAAGTCCACACCAATTTAGCATGGCCAATTCAGCTAAACCGCACATTTGTGGACTGTGGGAGGAAACCGGAGCAAACCCACGCAGACACAGGGAGAATGTGCAAACTCCACACAGTTAGTCGCCTGAGGTGGGAATTGAACGCGGGTCTCTGGCGCTGTAAGGTAGTAGCGCTAATCACTTTGCCACCGGGCCGCACACGACTGAGGAGCATTTTCTTTGCTCAGGGGCCAGTAAATCGGTGGAACTCCTTGCCGAAATTGTTGTTGAGACTGAGTTGTTGTGTATTTTCAAACTGTGCCTCACAGATATTTAACCAGATAGATGATAGAGCTTTGTCGAGGCAATGCTGGAGAATGGAGTTGAGGATTATCAGATCAGCCATGAGTTCGTTGAATGGTGGAGCAGACTCGATGCGCTGAATGGCCGACTTCCAATCCTACATCATTTGGTCTAACGCCTTATTTAATTGATACCTTTAGAATTCTGAGGGGAGGGGATGAAGTGATAGAAAAGGTTTCTCAATCTGATCAGACAGGTCAAGAAGTAAGCTCATAAGTTCATGAACAGGAAATGTGCTGTGGCCTGGATACAACAAATGACACTGGGCACACCGCAGATGGGTATGTGCAGATGTTGTGATTGCTAAAGAAAATTGGTGGATCTAATATTGTTGCCAACTTGGTGATCATGCTGGATGATGGATCGCAGTATGATTCACACAGCAAAAGGTTGTGAATGAATGAAAGGTTCGTTTCATTGGAAAAGTTTTCTGCGCTTCCAATTCAATTGACTGTTTAAAATACTGATCAGAACTTTGTGTGGAGTATGACATTAAAATTCACAATCCCACTTGATAAACTATTGCACTCGATCTTTCCTTATTTGTTCCCCTTTCATTCGCCGTAAATTCATAGAATGTCAAGATGGAATGAAAGAAGAAAAGAAACGCTTACACTCCATTTCGTTATCCCAATGTAACTTTCAACAGAATCAAATTGCTTTACTTCGATTTGATGAGGTACCGATTTCTCACAAATCTCCGGTGCAATGAAGGGCAAGAGCAAGATCGTCCACGTTAAATGTTGCATTCAATTTTGCTCCGAATTTATTTCAGCTGAAAGAAAATACTGATGAGAAAAACAGAAGGTTGAACTACAAAACAAGATGGCAGTTTTGATGCTCAGTTACTTTGGCAGATTTCAATGGGTATCAAATGAACCCAAAATCATGACGATCGTCCTCTCATCTTTAAGGCATGGGATTAAAGCAGGAAATCGATCTCTAAGAGACGGGTCACTTCCTATTCATTATGGAATAGCTTTCCTTGACAATATACCAAATCTGCTCAGTTCCATTTATTATGCTTCATGTGGAATATTAATAGAAATCTTTAAAAAAAACCACTGAGTTGTTTGCTGAATCTTACTCAGCTGCAGACGTTTTCGATATTTCTTTGCATCTGAAGTCGTCCAAATTAGATATTGTTTCCTCGCACCTTCTACCCCCTACACCCTCCTTTACACTTTTACCTGGCCACAGGCTGTCTCTCTCCTGTTGAAACTCACTGCTTGTGCGTCTCTCAATGTGCCTTTCCAAATATTTTGGAAACGGATTGTCTGAGTGACAGAAATGCTGCTCCCATTATTTCTTTGTCCTACATCGATGGTTTTGAAATCTTGACTTTCAGAAATTTATGAACTTGAAAAAGTGAATTTGCCACATATTTACTCTCTCCAAACCTCAATTACTCCGGAAAACTTCCATTCGGTTTTCCTTGGTTTAGTTTCAAATTTTCCAAACCACAAATAAATAAAACTCCATCCCCACTAAATGCCGTCAGCATCGTCTCCAATGTCTTAGCAGCACAGTAAACGCTGGCAGTGTCCTCTCTGATAGAATCACAGATTCCCTACAATGCAGAAAGTACAGTTGAGTCAATCAGGTCTGTAGGGAGACTATGAACAGCATCTCAACCAGACCGAGCTCCCGTCTCTATCCCCGCAGGCCTCTGGCTTGTGATTTCAAATAAACCTGGTGGAATAATAACCTGGCAACTTGTGACTGCTGACCTTATCACTGCGTTACCCCTGGCTAATTCACTTAACTTACTGAGTTCACTCCCTGGACAGATGAGCACAATTTAACATGGCCAATCCACCTAACCTACAGACTTCAGAGCAGTGCGAACCACTGATCAAATGTAACATCACATTGAACACTATCTGTGTCATGTGTAATGGCTTTACACACTGGCAACTCCGCCTAGTGAAAGCAAGCTGCGCCCACCAACCCGAATTCAATGCATCCAAACGCGGTTCTACACTATACAACCTCAGTAGTTCTGCTGGAAATGTTTCTGCACTCAGATCTGAATGGATTTATTCTGTTTGCTTCCTCAGATTCCTGCTTTAAATAAACACATCAGTCAGGAACAACTCTATATAATGGTTTTGATTGCAACACAAACACAATGTGCAGTTTGCTGAAGTTACGTGTTTGCACATTCACTGACACTCTGTCTCCCCAGGAGCTGCAGTCCTTCCCCAACTGATTCAGACAGCACTGTCCCTGCTGTGACATGTCCCATCGAGAATGGAAGGCCAGACATGAATAACCTTCACTGGGGAACAGAGCGACAGGTTCAAAACCGTTACGATGCCCCCAGCGGATTATTGAGCCCTGTGACAGGTGGGGACTCTAACCACAATACTGTGGAGGACAACAACGTCGAAGGAGGCCCTTCAGCCTGTTGTGGCCACACTTGTCAAACACAACTGCTTAACGACCTGAATCAAGTTTTCCATCGTTTAGCCCATGATCTTACATGTTTTAGCATCGCAAATCAACATCCCAATTTTTTTTTAAGGTTAGAATGATATCCGCCTCTATGACTCTTTCCGCAAATCTACTCAAACATTTCTGCCTTTTCCCGAAATCTCTTGGCCCCAGTGTTCAATCGCTCCATCAATAAGAAACGCTTCTTTCAGTCTATCCTATCCATATCCCTCAGTATTTAGTACATCTCAGTCATGTCTTCTCCAATCTCCTCTGCTCAGCGACAAACAACCCCAGTCTGTCCAATCTCTCCTCACAACTGAAACTCTTCAGCCCAGACAATATCCCAGTGAATCTCTCCTGCAACGTTCCCAGTGCGATCACATCCATGCAGTACTCTGAATTGCAGAACTGCACACAGTAATCTAGCTAGGGCCAAATGAACTTTTTTTTCTATTCTGTTACAGTATGAGGGCGTCGCTGGCTCGGCAGTATTGATTGCTATACCAAATTGCACAGCGGGTAATTGAGCCTCAACCATATTGTAGTGAGTCTGGAGTCACATGGATGCCCGAGCAGGTAAGAATGGCAGTTTCATTCCTTAAATGACGTCAGATAGTTTTGTTATTTTTTTCATCAATTGAACATGGATATATAGGAGTAATTAGATTCGTAATTCCAGATAGTTATTGAATCCCAATTCTACCAGCTAGCATGGTCGGAGTGAAACCCAGGTCCCTGGTGTCTGAATTAACAGTTCTGTGTTCAGTTGTAATAGTGCTCGGCCATTGCAGAAAAGCAGTGAAACTGATCTTATCCAATTAAGTCGATTTTCCCCGATACTGTTCTGTGCCATTTTCCTGAGATTGACCTCCACTCCCCACCCCCCACCCCCCCCAATAATATCTGGTCCATATCAGTAAAAGCTACTACATGAGTATTGATCTCACAACAGTGGTAACCAAATGGATCAAATGGTCCGCAGGTCCCGATGGTGGGGTTGGGGCACGTTCACCCAGCAACAGTGACCACAGCCACACAGACTGATCGGTATCAATGGGAGAATCTGTATTAGATTCTGCGATGCCTTAGTGAAATGGGAAATGACTCCACAAACACATGATGAAAAAGCTGCGCTCCGAAAGCTAGTGCTTCAATTAAACCTGTAAGACCATAACCTGGTGTTGGGTCATTTTTAACTTTGTACTCTATAGTCCAACACCGGCATCTCCAAATTAATGAAATGGGGGTATGGGATGGAAAGCTCGGTTAGTGATCGTAGGAGGGAAGAAATATCTGAGAACAGGTGGATTTGATTTCTGACATATGAAACACAGAGATGTGAGCGAGCAGAACTTGGAGGAAAAAAATCACCTTGGAGAAAATCATGAATTTAAAACAATTGATTCCTTTGTGTTTCACAAAAGACTGGCGCGCACACACACGCAGAACTACCACTGCTGTAATTCGGATTCGAACCGAGGTTGCTGCGGCCACAACGCAGAGTACTAACCACTATACGATCACAGCACCCCACAGACGAACACAGTAAGTGCATGCTCTAAGTACAGTATTATAAGGAATGTTAGGCAGAGCACCAAATGCATACTATCAGTGCTTAGCGAACAGTAGCAGACATGTGGGAACTCAGAATGGTCTGACTGTTTAACATCGGTTCCCCAGTGGCTGTGTTGATTCCATCATTAATGTGTTGAGTGCTGAGATAAATAGATTTCTCCAAAACATCAAGGACACCGGGGACAGTGCAGCTTTTGTTACCTGCACATCCACCAATATCATTTATTGTATCCTTTGCTCCCGGTGCAGTCTCCTGTACATTTGGGGACTGGGCGCCTCCAAGCAGAGCGCTTTAGGAACATCTCTTGGACACCCGCACCAATCAACCACACAGCCCTGTGGCGCAACATTTCACATCTCCCTCTCACTCTGCCGAAGACATGGAGGTCCTGGGCCTCCTTCACCGCCGCTCCCTCACCACCAGAAACCTGGAGGAAGAATGCCTCATCTTCCGCCTCGGAACACTTCAACCCAGGTTATCAATGTGGACTTCAACAGTTTCCTCATTTCCCCTTCCCCCACCTCACCATAGTTCCAAACTTCTAGCTCAGCACTGTCCCCATGACTTCTCCTGTGTTGTCCTCCCTGCCTATCATCTATTCCACCAATCCATTCCACCCTCCCCCCCGAGCTATCAACTTCACCCCCTCCCCCATTTATCGATTGTACTCTATGCTACTTTCTCCCCACCCCCAACATCCTCTCACTTATCTCTCCACCCTTCAGGCTTTCTGGCTGTAATCCTGATGAAGAGCTTTTGCCCGAAACGTCGATTTTACTGTTCCTCGGATGCTTCCTGAACTGCTGTGCTCTTCCAGCACCACTAATCCAGAATCTGGTTTCCAGCATCTGCAGTCATTGTTTATACCAAGCTTTTGTTGAAATGTATATTTCAATAGCAATGCAGTTTAATATCGGGGACAAGGTCAGAAGTCACAGGACGCCAGGTTATAGTCCCACAGGTTTATTTGACATCATAATGGGGAGGGTTGCCCCTTCTTCTGGTGAAATATACGGAAATAGGGAGGAGAACTAGGTCTTGGTGAGATGCTTTTCAGAGAGTCGACACCGGCTCGATTGACTGAAATGACCTTTCTACACTGTAGGATTCTGTGATTCTATCAGAGAGGGTAATGACGGTGTTTACTGGGGGTAAAGCCACTAGAGTCGATGCTGACGGGGTGTACTGAGGATGAGATTTTATTCATTTGTTGTCTTCGAAAATTTAGAACAGTTATCCCTGAACCAAGAAAGACCTAATCGGGGGTTTTCATGTTATGAAAAGTTTGGACAGAGTAAATAGGTGGAAAATTCCCTATTTCAAGTGAGTAAACATCTAGACGTCAGACATTCAAACCCTTTGATAAAACCTTTGAAGGCCAACGAAAAGATGAGAGCGGAATCACTGTCACTCCGAGAATCTGTCTTCCAAAATATTTGGAAAGGCACATTTGTTGACAGACAAGGAAAAAATTTCACAAGAGGGCGACAGCGTGTGTCTCGGTAAAGGTGCAGGGGTGGGGCGTAGTCGGTCAGAAGTTTCGGGGAAACAATGTCTAATTGGGTTGACTTTAAATGTAAAGAAATTTTGTGAACGTTTGCAGCTGAATAAGATTCGGTTCCAAAAACTCTGGATTTTCAATGATTTGGTATAATATTCTACCTGAAGCACTGTAAATGGAACTCAGTGGATTTTTCTTATTGTGAAGGGAAGATATTACATAATGAATATGAAGTGACCAGTTGAGATCGACGTCCTGCTTTAATCACATGCGTTAAAGCTGTGAGGACAAACACCATGATGTTTGGTCCATTTTATACTCGGTGAAATCTGCCAAAGCAACGAGCAACAAAACTGGTGGGTTTTCTTTTGCATTTTAACCCTCTGATGTTCTAAGCAGTATTTTCCTTAAGCTGAAATAAAGTCGGAGCAAGTTTGAATACAACATCAATCGTTCCAATGAGTTAAATCTAATTCCCTTCCGATTATTACAATGAACATTGTGAGGTTGCAGCAAAGTTAAAATGAAACGAACAAAACAGCGTTTCTAGCGATTGAATCCAATTCAGGTTCAGCCATATGAGAAAGGCCATTGAGCAACAACATCGCCTTTACTTCCCTCTCCATGGCTCCTTCTTCACATGAGAGAGAAAGTGACTGAAGAAATTATCCGTCAAATATAGATGTGAATATGAAGGAAAATTCTTGTTCTCTGTTTCATCCTGACACAGTTCTGATCAGAATGTATCAATGACAGCTATTCATTGTGACGAACATGGCTATTTATTGGAATTTGCTGTTATTATAATTCTGATGCAAGCAGAAACACAATGGTGTGGATTTGATTCCGCTCTGCAAATTTCTCATCCTTTACTTTCACCACATGTACCCTGATGAGGTCACATGTCACCCCTCCACAAAATGTGCAGAGGAGACTGAATGATTATGGTGTTGTGTTATTATACCGCTGTGCTCCACATTCACGAGTTCGAGTCATACTCTGGTTGCTAACTTCACAAACCGCTCCAGCAGATTTTCTTTGCACCTCACACCTCTGGTATACACTGGATCGAGAATCTTGTTCTTGCCCTTCACTGCAGGGGAGATTCAGGAATAATCGACACCACATTAAAGTCGAACTGAAGAGTGAGAGCAGTTATTCTGTTCAATTGTACATTAAATTCGTGTAATGAGAAGGAACGCATTTTTCTTTCTGCCCCACATTCCATCTTGTCTTTCTATGAATTTGCATCGAAAGAAAGAGAAACAAATAACAAGAGAACGGGAGCACAAGTTTATCCAGTGGGGTTTTTCATGAGTATTTTAACCTGACACTTCACACAAATATCTGATCAGTATTTCAAACAGTCACTCGGAATTGGAATTGCAGAAAACTTCTCCACTGAAACGAACCTTTCATTCTTTCACCAATTTCTGCTGTGTGTGAATCATACAACGATCCATCATCCAGCGTGATCACTGACTTGCCAACTGTCTAAGGTCTACCAACTTTCTTCAGCATTCACAGCTTCTGTATACAGCCACCTGTGCTGTGCCCAGTGTCATTTGTTGTCCCCATGTCACAGCACATTTCGTCTTCCTGAGTTTATTAATCTTGTTCCTGATATGTCTCATCTGTTTAATAAACCTTTTCTATCACTTCATCCCATCCCCCCCACAATTCTGAACTTATGAATAAAATAAAGCGTTCGACCAAATGTTAAACAAATGGAAGTTTGCCATTCAGCCCATGGGGTCTGCCCCACCATTCAACGAACTCATGATTGATCTAGATTAGATTCTCTACAGCATGGAAACAGGCCCTTCGGCCCAACAAGTCCACACCAACCCTGCGAAGAGTAACCCACCCAGACCCATTCCTCTCTGACTACACGCAATTTAACACAGCCAAGTCACCTGACCTGCGCATCTTTGGACTGTGGGAGGAAACCCACGAAAAAGCGGGAATGATGTGCAAAGTCCACAGTGACAGCTGCCCGAGGCTAGAGTTAAACCTGGGACCCTGGTGCTGTGAGGTAGCAGTGCTAACCATTGAACCACCGTGCCGCCCCAATAATCTGTAACTCCTTTCTGCTCGCTTAACTCGACAAATTTTCATCACCTTTCTGATTAACTATCTAGCACAGTTTGGAAATACCCAACAGCACAGATGGCACAGATTGTTTGGCCCCTGAGCAAAGAAATTACTCCTCAATTCTGAATTAAAAGGGCAACATGAAATTCTGAGATTTTGTCCTCTGGTGCTCTCCTCACAGCCTAAGGCAAACCACCCGCCCGTATCTACCCTGTCAAGATTTCACGAATATTGAACGTTTATAAATGTTATTATGTGATTATAGAGCTCCCCCCCACCTCCTTTGTTTCGAGGAGAATAATCCCAGCCTAACCAATCATTTCACGAAGCTCCATTTTATACAGAGTTGGCAACATCCTCGTAAATCTGTGCTGTCCTCTGCAGCGTCCTTACATATAATGAAAGCATGTGGAGACATTTATGTGAGGAAACGGGTTGAAATATCAGGTGCAGATGGGAATTGGAACTTGAAATCAGAAAGTGATTGTAATCGGATTGATCCACAGAAGGACCAAATACAGCAATGATAACTCTGACAAATGATAATCTAATCATATTCGATTGACATTCAATGGCTTCATTGTAACTGAATTCCTACGTGTAATCGTCCTGAGAGCTAGTATTTAGGAGAATTGGAACCTGACCACCCATATAAAAGAATTGATGACAAAAACATGTCTGTCGGTCGTTTTTGTTTGATTATTAACTCAACTCTTGTTTCCGTGAAGCCTACATCGTCCGCAACGCACACGTTAGATGTTTAACAGGACTCTCTCCATGTGCGTCGGTGGGTGCCGCTGCAATATCACTGAAGGACCAGGACACCCTCCACGACAATGCAGTCACCTAACTGTACATTGTAAAACGCCTGAATATTTATTCCCTTAATTGCTGAGGCACAATTGCAGCAGAGTACGCCACCTAGAAGATCCAATGAAATAAGTCAACCAGGCTTTGTTGACTGAACCTTCAAAGCTCAAAGACTGTACCGACCATAAGGACAAGGTTGAAGATGCACTGAAACGTCACCATTTATGAATTACTATCCAAGGCACGTACCAGCATGACTTGGAGAGGAAGCAGTGGTAAATTCATTGAGTGGTGAAGCGGTCTTGATGGGCAAAGAGTTATACTTGAGCACTCCGCCTTTTATATTACAATTTTGAAATATATTGATTATTGCAATGACCAGACTTGTGCTCATTCCTTTTGGGGTTTCCTAAACTGGCGGTTACGAAAGATCGAATATCATTCTCAGACTGTGGTCAACAATAGAAAATATCCAAAAGCCTCTCGAACAACTGATCTCCCTGTCCAACAATTTTCAGAGATCAGTGAACATCTTCTCCAAGATCTCTTTGTTCCTGTTCACCACTCAGAATCCTCACTGTTATTGTTTCAACTCCACAAATTCATTACCACTTACTGGTCTGGATTCAATTCCATTCTCGGTTTTTTTCCTTTCCACCTGATTGATACATCCCTGCGTCCCTGGTATTATTCATCACAGTCACCTACACGACCAATTGTTGCATCGTGTGTAAACCTCTAAACATGACTCCGACAACTAAGTTTGAATTATTGATCTACATCAGGAAACAGTGGTACTCCACTGGAATCAGGCATCCAGTTCATTGCTGGATGGGATGAACACGTGCAATAACAGCAGAATCGTACTCTTGCTATCATTTGTAATCCTGATGGCAATTCTGCACGTTGGTCTCCTGAATGATTCTTTCTCACATGTGGGAATGGTGAATGAACTGCCCACATTTGTGACTGAGGAAGTGAGTTTACATTTCAGCGGGTAATTGAATCCCTTCCTACAGACCCCGCCCCCATGGACCTGACTTCATGGAGGCGTGCGTATCCTTGTGTCTATTTCGTGTGGATAATCAGCTGAATTTGAGACCATGCTGAGACGACTCCCAATTTTCTCCGTCATCCGTGTATCTTTTTTATCCTTCCTTATTCTCCCCAGAAGTGTGGCCATCATAGTCTGAACAACAGTTGTTATTCATCCTTAACTCTCCTTGAACTGAGTCAGAGGGAATTTAGGGGTGAACCGTACTATTGTGGGTGTGGAGTTATATGTTGGCAGGTCTCTTTATGGAAGGCAGATTTCCCTTTTGAAGGGACATAAATGAATGGGTTTTCAACAAATTAAAACTTTTTGCCACTCTTCCTCTGAGAGGGTTTATATTCCAGATTTTATTCATTGAATTTAATTACCAGCAGTTGCAATGCTCCAGTCTCCAAGGGTTGCTAGTCCAAATATCGCCATTACATTTGCAGATGACACATGGATTGGTGGAGTAGCAAAAAGCATAGGGACTGTCAAGGACTGAAGGAGAATATAGATAGACAGGAGAGTTGAGCGGAGAAGTGGCAGATGGAGTTGAATCCAGGCAAATGTGAGGTGATGCATTTTGGGAAGTCCAATTCTAGAGACAAGCATACTGTAAACGGAAGAGCCTTGGGTAAAGTTGATGAGCAGAGAGATCTGGGAGTTCAGGTTCTTTGTACCCTGAAGGTGGCTGCACAGCTGGATCGAGTGGACAAGAAGGCAAATGGCATGCTTGCTTTCACCGGACAGGGCATTGATTGTAAGAGCTGACAGGTCATGCTAAAAAATACAATATTTTGGTTCAACCGCATTTAGAATGCTGTGTACAGTTCTTGTCACCAAATTACCAAAACGATATGGACGTTTAGGAGAGGGTGCAGAGAAGGTTTATGAGGATGTTGCCTGGTATGGAAGATGCTAGCTCAGAAGAGAGGTTGAGTTGGTTACGTTTTTTTCATTTAAAAAAAGAGATTGAGGGGGACCTGATCGACGTCTACAGAATCATGAAGGGTATAGTCAGGGTGGATAGAGGTAAGCTTTATCCCGAGGTGAGGGATTCACTGCTGAGAGGTCACGCGTTCGAGGTGAAAGGTGAAAAGTTTAAGAGAGATAGACGTTGGAAGCATTTTACACTGAGGGTGGTAGGTGCCTGGAACGTGTTGCCAGAAGAGGTAGAGGCAATCACAGTAGATTCAATTCAGATGCATCTGCACTGATGCATGAGTCAGTGGGATGCAGAAGGATACAGATGCTTAGCAATTGATGGATAGGGTTAGACAGTGGATTTGGATCAGCTCAGCCTTCGACGTCCGAAGGGCCTGTTCCTGGGCTGTAAATTTTCTATGTTCTTTGTTCTTCTTTGTTCACTAGTCTGCCAAATCATCTCTCGCCCTCTGACTTATCACCTTCTCCCCGGCTCCATCCACCATTCGCTTTCCCAGCTACCTTGCAATCAACCCCAACCCCCTCCCATTTATCTCTCAGTCCCCACCCACAAAACTCATTCCTGATTAAAGACTTATGTCAGAAACGTCGATTGTCCTGCTCCTCGGATGCTGCCTGACCTGCTATACTTTTCCAGCACGACACTATCGCTATGGCGAAGATAGACGAGCTCTGCTCAGGCTCTTTATCTGGGAGCGGAGAAGGCGAGTGAGGAAGTGATTAAGGTGCACATTAAGGGGACCGGTATGTGTGATAGGAACAAACTTCTTATGGGAAGAGTTAACAACCAGGGATCTCCGTTAAACGCAAGAGAGCGGGTGCTCAGAGGAGATATAGGAAGAACGTTTTCACTCTGAGAGTATTGTATAATTGGAACTCACTGTTTGAACGTGTGGTAAAGCTTTGAGTCATGAAAACATTTCAGGAGTATTTAGCCGAATACTTGAGAAGCTAGAACACACATGGATAAGGACCAGTACTGGAAAATGGGGTGAAGATAAACAGATGTCTGATGAAATATCCGAACACGGTACAGAAAATACAGAGCATGAAAGCATGGGAAGGGGAAAGGCACGGAAACTGTGTGCAATCTGTTACAAGGGGTCTGCGGAATGCCACACGCGTCAAAAGATCACTGGGGCAGGATGGGGCCGCTGTGGCAGGATGGGATAGGAATAGTGGAATGCTCCTACACCAATTAGCAGAGTCAGACTGAGGCTGAAAGATTACAATGGCGGGCTGAGATAATAACAATTAGTCAATTCAGACTCCCTACTAAATATCATCATGGTAGGTTGGGACAAGTCGTGACAATAAATAGGAAGGGCATGACTTTAATTAATTAATTGATAGTAGAGTCAGCCTGCTTGAGACGCTTGTAGCAGGATATGACATTATATACATAATCAGCGGTTAGTTGAGTCAGCTTTGGACAGGAAAACATTGTGACAGATGGGGTAGCTGAATATCTAATCATGACAGGTTAGTCTGGGATGGAAGATCATTGTAGCACAGGTGGCCCTAGAATACCTAATAGTGACAGTAGAATAATTTATTAGGTAAAATACATTGTGACAGAAGTAGCACAACAACGGGAAATAAAACAATTGGTTTAATGTATAGCTGGAGTGAGGTGATTCTGATTAACACAGTTGGGCATTCTGATAAGCTAACTAAAAATGATTAAAGAAAAGTGATGGAGTTTAATTCAGATTAATGCGAGGTGATGCATTTTGAGAAAGCAAATCTTAGCAGGACTTATGCACTTAATGGTAAGGTCCAGGTTCTTAGCTCCTTGAAAGTGGAGTCGCAGGTGTCAGATCCCAGTCACATACATGGCTGTTGTTCTTAAAGTAATTTCTTCTCTACGTGTGTAGAAGTAACACAATGAGTGATCAATTACAATTGGCAGACGTACTTAAGGGGGCGTGTGAAATGCTGAAGTTGTGAGATCAGAGCAGTTCGTATTGACATACACCATTCACTGTTCGAATATGATACTCAGGAATGCGATTTTGAGCGAAATTTGAGCAGGAAAGCTTACCACATGATGTAACACCAGTTTGTGTGGTTACTCTGTTGTTTACCACATTTGTGTGTTTTGCCTCATTGAGGATTTTGAAGTTGTCCCCCTATACAAAAGTTTCGTGCTTTTGCACCGTTATACAAAAGATGCAGTGCAATAACACCCTAGGCTGATTCAGTGTACTTGTACAGATATTGACACCTGGAAACAGCACGATGCACTCTCCTCGAGTCTGGAAAATAATTTGCTCCATTCGCACTCTTATGGCTCTTTTCATTCAATCGACTTATGTTCTCCACAGAATCCGATTCAGCTGACCTTGTCACTGAGTCATTTATTTGTGTGTGTTCAGATCATGTGAGGAGAATATCACAGTGGAGGGCCCTGGGTCCATAACCCAGAAGCCAGACCATACTCAGGGAACCCTCCTCTGCGCTTGCTCATTTCATGAACACCAGGAAGAAATATCTAAGCTCTTCAAAATTTACTAACTGATTTTTCAGAAGCAATATAAACAATTCCAGGTTTCTGCTTTTGTTGTCACACGGACCAAGATTGTAAATGCTGGAACCATTTGAAAATGTCCGCTCACCCACGTCCATTTTCTCCCCAGGAGGTGTTAAGATGATGGTCTCAATCGGATTCTTCGCAAAAGAATAATCTTTTAATCCATTAATTTCTGGTTTATGGGTCCACCAGTTTCCCCTAGGCCTCTGTGTTAGCGCTGACCACAACAGTTTCCCG
Source organism: Chiloscyllium punctatum (assembly GCF_047496795.1). Taxonomy (NCBI): domain Eukaryota; kingdom Metazoa; phylum Chordata; class Chondrichthyes; order Orectolobiformes; family Hemiscylliidae; genus Chiloscyllium; species Chiloscyllium punctatum. Next base: position 471,608 of record NW_027309930.1, read on the forward strand.
CAGTCTTCGGCTTTTTGTAGCATGTACCTTCGAGGATGACATCAAAAGATCTTCACTGTTAATGTGTGATGATCTACCAATGGAGACAGCTCAGTCCGCGGGGATGGGATAAACACCACCACCCCGCTACTGCTACTTAGTTCATGTGACCAATGCCTTTCCACTTGGTCACCGCGCCCTACATCTGCATTGCAGATAAATTGACAAATTTATGGTACTCTCTCGGATTGGGAATCAGAAGCGAGATTGTTTGAATTGTTGAAAAAGTAAGATAAACTGAGAAAATACAGGATATCAAATGGGGAACCGGAAGGGAAAGAGAGAACAGTGAATGATAGCGTTCTGACAAAATTTAAATATCATTGCTGAAGATTTCAGAAAATGCTATCATTCACAAACACAGCACAATGTGGAATGTAACTTTTGGTACAAGCAATGCAAGCAGATTGCAAAATCTTAGTCTGAAAATCTTAGTCTTTCTGTAACTGTTTTAATTTTAATGAACGCACGCATGGGATTCAGTGCTGTAATGATCTCCTAAACTGTAGAAGGAAATCCTTGCCTTCGAGGATATGGGGGAAAGTTCACTGTAATGGCAGGACTGTCCTCTGCAAGCATATGAATACAATTATTCAATGATCCATGGAGTTTCTAATAAGAGGTGAAGGGAAAGTCTCCATTCACAAATTAATCATTCAGTAGAACTCAATACAAGGACACATGTCGTGATGGACAAAGTGGGCAAGAACACAGAAATACGATACACAATAGCTACGATAATTACTGTGTGAAAAGTATTGAATTCAGATCTATGGTGGCCTTTGGTAATGATATTTACTGTCCAGAACTAGTCTGCACTGGAATATCTATATTCCTACTATGATGTATTTGAACTTCAGTTACCTTCAGAAATAGCTGAGACTCACTCAGGTCATGGAGATTTAGTGTAATCATATTTAAAAAGCAAAGATTTCATCGCGTAACTGTGAAATCGGTCACCCTCAGTGTAATCCTTGACCTCGTTCTCCACCAAAGACATGTGAAGAGTTTATAAAGGGCACAAACGCTGCTTCCTGGATAGCAAGATATTAGAAATCCCAGGGACGGGGTTTACTGAGACATAAAATCATCAGCAAGGATATAAATGGTTTCATCGGTATGACAGAGAATGAAGGAGTTTATTCACGAGATGTGGAATTGCTGCACCAGAAACACGCAAGCTTAAACGGAAACAAAAGAGATTTTCACATAATGTGAGGTTTGAAGTGACTAAATCGGGGAAGGTCCCTCTTTCGAGTGAATCTACCAATTCACTTAGGTCTTCAAAACCACTAGCGAATGATTAAGGAAACATTGGATGAGAGTTTCTTCCATTCAATAAAGTTATTGAAATCCTGGATGACTTTCCGGAAATAAAACGTAGATCTCTGATTTCAGAGTGTTTTAAAAGACGCACGAACTAACATACAAGGAGGGAATTTATCATTGAAAGAAAGGAAAAGTGTGAGTGTGGATTAATTTCGAATTTGTTTTTTATTCAGGCACGAAGGCATTTCACGAACACGCACAGCTGAATAAGATGGAGTATAAAAAGTTCATGGACTTGAAAGGTGCAGCGTATTATTTAAGGTGAAGCATTGAAAATGGGGCTGATGTCCTAAAATAACTGCAGACAGAAGTTACATCCAAATGAGTAGCAATTGAATCTTCACTTGGAGATGCAGCACCTACTTTAAAGATTTGACCACATTCACATGATGTCAGGTGTATTTCATGCTTTCTTATCTCCATCAAAAACTTTACTCTGTCTTTTTTTGTGTTTTTCAGCAGCACACCATTTCAGCTGAAAGATGCTCAGACTAAAATTGAATACAATATTCAGACGGTCCTATGCGACCAATCTTTTGTTTGATTATTACAATGACCTTTGCGAGTTTGCAACAAACTGCATAAAATGAAACCAGCTCAACATCTATTTTCCCGGAATTTAACGCAGTGCACATGGGAAACGTCACCATCTGCTGAAAAATCACCTTCGGCTCTTTCTCCACACATGTCTCTTCACGTTTTAAATATTTGCTGTATGTTTGTTGATCAAGGAGTCATTATCCAGAAAAGGTCGTTATTCAATCCACAAAAACTCGTAGTTTCCCATAAACCTGGCTTTGCTCAATATCACCTTCCATCCGTACCCCTCGACCCGACGACAAATTGAAGCTGCTCCATGTGAGGCTCAGACCTAAACCTTCGGCACAGCACACCCCACTATACTGGCACAGAGATACCATGCACTGGTCATCTGCAGCACTTTGAGCAATACATTAATGCTTACCTCCACATTCCTGGTTGTACCTTAACGGTTGGGAAACCGAGTTTCTCTGATTCCATGGCTGGTAACTGCGATTACGCGATCATCTTCACCAATGGTTTTGACCCCGAGTGAGGCAAGTGGTGAGCTTCTTACTGCAAAGATGGGTAGATTGTTAAAATATACGACTTCAACATTTGCCTTCACTAACCCATGAGCTTTTTATTTTGTTTTTCAAATGTAGAAATCTTAAAATCTTCATCTTGAACACACTCAATGACAGGTCTCCATTGTGTCTCTGGCATCAAATTTCAAAGTGTAAACCACTCTGAATTCTTCCACCTCAGTCCGCTGTTTGGGAAGTGTTCCTGTTGTGGGAAATGCACTTCCCCATGTGTCACCTGCTGCTCCCAGTATGCGCTCTGGCACTGCACTCATTTTCCTTCTGACACTTGCTCACTGTGTTGCTGAGATCATACAGTGACTTGGTGTCGCACGGCCCAAGAAAATGATACAGCTCAAGGTTTTTGCATTGTTGAATTCAATTGTCAGTTTAGCCTTATTTCGGATTTTGAAATTGTCAGTTCTGTACACAAGTTCGTGTCAAACATATCTGAATGGAAGTAAGGTGTTCTGAATAATGACGTTGAGCACTATGCGCTCACCTCCAGTCTGGAAAACAATTCCCCACAGACAATTTTACGCCTTCTGCTGTCACGGGCTCTTCGTCCTGTTGACTTCAAATCGCCACAGAATTCAACAGACCTTGTTACATAGTCGTTTCTTCAATTTTGTTCAAATCATTGCGAACAGAGTATCACAGTGGGAGTGCGCTTCCCCATAACCCAGAGGTCAGTCCATACACTTGGAACTTACTGCGCTAATTATCATTTCGCCAACACCACGGAGAAATATCTGCTGCGCTGCATAATTTAAGCAACTCAATTACTCATACAGTCACATACCACGAAGCATGTATGACGATATGGTGGCGAGGTGAAGGTGGTGGGCTACTGACCCATTATATTCTACACTAGGGGGTTCAAATCCCTCTATCATTGATGTTTTTTGTTGTTGCCATTTTTGGATGACCACAGCTGACTTTTTGAAATTGGAACTCCAATGGTCAGTTTCTATGCATTACGCCATTATAAAATCTCAAAGATTTAATTGGGATAATGAAAAGGTGCGCGTTTCTCTTTTCCAAGTGAAGTTGCTGTGATCTTTTATCGTATGAAAGAAATTCAGGAAAATGAAATAACGAGAGATGCGAAGTGCATGTTTATGCAATGCAATTCTTAATGAGTGTTTTGTCAGATGAAATCTGGAGCAGGTTGGGTGGAAGTGAATCATCTTGGTGAGAGGAGCACTGTGAGACAGCACAAAATAATGGAGATGTTTCAAAAAGGGCAGAGGATGTGTGTAGGGGCACAGAGACCTGGTTGCAAATGCACAGTCGAGAATTGCCGTTGTGGGTGCCGTGCATGGGTATAGACAGACTTAAGCATTGGTCTCGCCCTTTCCCCTTGCTCGTGCCATTGATGAATGATGGACATAAGATACAGATAAAGGCAAGATGTGGTAAGCTCTCCCACCCACTCAATCTCTCACCCACTCTCTCACTCTCGCCCATTCTCTCTCTCTCACCCACTCTCTCTCTCTCGCCCACTCTCTCTCTAGCCTTCACTCTCTTCCACCACTCTCTGTCGCCTACTCTTTCTCTTGCCTACTCTTTCTCTATCGCGCACACTCTCTCTCGCCCACACTATCTCGCCCTCCCTCTCTCTCGCCCACTCTCTCTCTTGCCCACTCTCTCTCTCGCGCACACTCTCTCGTCCACTCTCTCACTCTCTCCCACTCTCTCTCTCTCCCACTCTCTCTCTCGACCACTCTCTTACTCTCTCCCACTCTCTCTCTCGCCCATTCTCTCACTCTCTCCCACACTGTCTCTTGCCCACTCTCTCTCACGGCCACTCTCTCTCTCTCCCACTCTCTCTCTCGCCCATTCTCTCATTCTCTCCCACACTCTCTCTCGCCCACTCTCTCTCTCGCACACTCTCTCAGTCTCTCCCACTCTCTCTCTCGCCCACTCTCTCACTCTCTCCCACTCTCTCTCTCGCCCTCTAATCACTCTCTCCCACACTCTCTCTCTCGCCCACTCTCTCACTCTCTCCGACTCTCTCTCGCCCACTCTCTCACTCTCTTCCACTCTGTCTCTCGCCCACTCTCTCGCGCCCACTCTCTCACTCTCTCCCACTCTCTCTCTCGCCCACTCTCTCTCGCCCACTCTCTCACTCTCTCCGACTCTCTCTCGCCCACTCTCTCACTCTCTCCCATTCTCTCTCTCGCCCACTCTCTCACTCTCGCCCCTCTCTATCTCTCACCCAGTCTCCCTGTCTCGCCCACTCTCCCTCACCCACTCTCTCTCTCGCTCCCCCAATCTCTCTCACACCCACTCTCTCTCTCGCCCATTCTCTCTCTCTCTCTCCCGCCCACTATCTCACTCTCTCCCACTCTCTCTCTCGCCCACTCTCTTACTCTCTCCCACTCTCTCTCTCTCCCACTCTCTCACTCACTCCCACTCTATCTCTCGCCCACTCTCTCTCGCCCACTCTCTCACTCTCTCCGACTCTGTCTCGCCCACTCTCTTACTCTCTCCCACTCTCTCTCTCTCCCACTCTCTCACTCTCTCCCACTCTCTCTCTCTCCCACTCTCTCTCTCGCCCAATCTCTCACTCTCTCCCACTCTCTCTCTCGCCCACGCTCTCTCACCCATTCTCTCACTCTCTCCCACACTCTCTAAAGCCCAATCTCTCTCGCCCAATCTCTCACTCTATCCCACACTCTCTCTCGCCCACTCTCTCACTCTCTCCGACTCTCTCTCTCCCACTCTCTCACTCTCTCCCACTCTCTCTCTCGCCCACTCTCTCTCTCTCTCTCCCACTCTCTCTCTCGCCCACTCTCTCACTCTCTCCCACTCTCTCTCTCGCCCACTCTCTCACTCTCTCCGACTCTCTCTCCCACTCTCTCACTCTCTCCCACACTCTCTCTCGCCCACTCTCTCTCGCCCATTCTTTCACTCTCTCCCACTCTCTCTCTCGCCCACTCTCTCTCTCGCCCGCTCTCTTACTCTCTCCCACTCTCTCTCTCGCCCACTCTCTCTCGCCCACTCTATCACTCTCTCCGACTCTCTCTCGCCCACTCTCTCACTCTCTCCGACTCTCTCTCTCCCACTCTCTCTCTCGCCCACACTCTCTCGTCCACTCTCTCACTCTCTCCCACTCTCTCTCTCGCCCACTCTCTCTCTCGCCCACTCTCTCACTCTCTCCCACTCTCGCTATTGCACAGTCTCTCTCGCCCACACTCTCTCTCGCCCATTCTCTCTCTCTTCCCCACTCTCTCTCTCGCCCACTCTCTCACTCACTCCCACTCTCTCTCTCGCCCACTCTCTCACTCTCTCGCACAATCCCTCTCGCCCACTCACTCTCGCCCACTCTCCCACTCTCTCCCACTCTCTCTCTCGCCCACTCTCTCTCGCCCATTCTCTCACTTTCTCCCACTCTCTCTCTCGCCCAATCTCTCACTCTCTCCCACTCTCTCTCTCACCCACACTCTCTCGTCCACTCTCTCACTCTCTCCCACTCTCTCTCTCGCCCATTCTCTCACTCTCTCCCACTCTGTCTCTCCCACACTCTCTAATGCCCACTCCCTCTCTCGCCCATTCTCTCACTCTCTCCCACACTCTCTCTTGCCCACTCTCTCTCGTGCCCACTCTCTGTCTCGCCCACTCTCTCCCTCTCTCCCACTCTCTCTCTCGCCCACTCTCTCACTCTCTCCCACTCTCTCTCTCGCCCACTCTCTCACTCTCTCCCACTCTGTCTCGCCCACAATCTCTAATGCCCACTCTCTCTCGCCCAATCTCTCACTCTCTCCCACTCTCTCTCTCGCCCACTCTCTCTCGCCCATTCTCTCACTCTCTCCCACTCTCTCTCTCGCCCACTCTCTCACTCTCTCCCACTCTCTCTCTCGCCCACTCTATCACTCTCTCCCACTCTCTCTCTCGCCCACTCTCTCTCTCGCCCACTCTCTAACTCTCTCCCACTCTCTCTCTCGCCCACTCTCTCACTCTCTCCCACTCTCTCTCTCACCAACTCTCTCACTCTGGCCCACTCTCTCTCGCCCACTCTCTCACTCGCGCCCATTCTCACTCTCGCCCACAATCTCACTCTCTCCCATTCTCTCTCGCCCACTCTCTCACTCTCGCGCACACTCTCTCTCACCCACTCTCTCACTCTCACCCAGTCTCACTCTCACCCACTCTCTGTCTCGAAACACTCTCTATTGCCCACTCTCTCTCTCGCCCAAACTCTCACTCTCGCCCACTCTCTCTCTCTCGCCCACTCTCTCTCTCGCCCACTATGTGCCTCTTCCCCCTCTAACTCCCACCCACATTCTCTCTCTCGCCCACTCACCCTGTCCATCGCTGACACTCTCTCACCCACTCCCTCTTGCCCACTGTCTTACTCCCGCCCACTCTCTCTCGCCCACACTCTCTCTCGCCCATTCTCTCTCTCTTCCCCACTCTCTTTCTCGCCCACTCTCTCACTCTCTCCCACTCTCTCTCTCGCCCACACTCTATCTCACCCACTGTCACTCTGCCCTCTCACTCACTCTCGCCTACACTCTCTCTCGCCCTCTCTGTCTCACCCCCACTCTCTCACTCCCACTCTCTCTCGCCCACTCTCTCACGCCCACTCTCTCACTCTCTCCCACTCTCTCACTCCCACACTCTCTCACCCACTCTCTCTCTCACCCACTCTCTCACTCTCTCCCGCTCTCTCTCTCGCCCACTCTCTCGCGCCCACTCTCTCACTCTCTCCCACTCTCTCTCTCGCCCACTCTCTCTCGCCCATTCTCTCACTCTCTCCCACTCTCTCTCTCGCCCACTCTCTCTCTCTCCCGCTCTCTTACTCTCTCCCACTCTCTCTCTCGCCCACTCTCTCTCGCCCACTCTATCACTCTCTCCGACTCTCTCTCGCCCACTCTCTCACTCTCTCCGACTCTCTCTCTCCCACTCTCTCTCTCGCCCACACTCTCTCGTCCACTCTCTCACTCTCTCCGACTCTCTCTCTCGCCCACTCTCTCTCTCGCCCACTCTCTCACTCTCTCCCAATCTCGCTATTGCACAGTCTCTCTCGCCCACACTCTCTCTCGCCCATTCTCTCTCTCTTCCCCACTCTCTCTCTCGCCCACTCTCTCACTCTCTCCCACACTCTCTCTCACCCACTCTCTCACTCTCTCGCACAATCCCTCTCGCCCACTCACTCTCGCCCACTCTCTCCCACTCTCTCTCTCGCCCACTCTCTCTCGCCCATTCTCTCACTTTCTCCCACTCTCTCTCTCGCCCAATCTCTCACTCTCTCCCACTCTCTCTCTCACCCACACTCTCTCGTCCACTCTCTCACTCTCTCCCACTCTCTCTCTCGCCCATTCTCTCACTCTCTCCCACTCTGTCTCTCCCACACTCTCTAATGCCCACTCCCTCTCTCGCCCATTCTCTCACTCTCTCCCACACTCTCTCTTGCCCACTCTCTCTCGTGCCCACTCTCTGTCTCGCCCACTCTCTCACTCTCTCCCACTCTCTCTCTCGCCCACTCTCTCACTCTCTCCCACTCTGTCTCACCCACACTCTCTCTCTCGCCCACTCTCTAACTCTCTCCCACTCTCTCTCTCGCCCACTCTCTCACTCTCTCCCACTCTCTCTCTCACCAACTCTCTCACTCTGGCCCACTCTCTCTCGCCCACTCTCTCACTCGCGCCCATTCTCACTCTCGCCCACAATCTCACTCTCTCCCATTCTCTCTCGCCCACTCTCTCACTCTCGCGCACACTCTCTCTCACCCACTCTCTCACTCTCACCCAGTCTCACTCTCACCCACTCTCTGTCTCGAAACACTCTCTGTTGCCCACTCTCTCTCTCGCCCAAACTCTCACTCTCGCCCACTCTCTCTCTCTCGCCCACTCTCTCTCTCGCCCACTATGTGCCTCTTCCCCCTCTAACTCCCACCCACATTCTCTCTCTCGCCCACTCACCCTGTCCATCGCTGACACTCTCTCACCCACTCCCTCTTGCCCACTGTCTTACTCCCGCCCACTCTCTCTCGCCCACACTCTCTCTCGCCCATTCTCTCTCTCTTCCCCACTCTCTTTCTCGCCCACTCTCTCACTCTCTCCCACTCTCTCTCTCGCCCACACTCTATCTCACCCACTGTCACTCTGCCCTCTCACTCACTCTCGCCTACACTCTCTCTCGCCCTCTCTGTCTCACCCCCACTCTCTCACTCCCACTCTCTCTCGCCCACTCTCTCACGCCCACTCTCTCACTCTCTCCCACTCTCTCACTCCCACACTCTCTCACCCACTCTCTCTCTCACCCACTCTCTCACTCTCTCCCGCTCTCTCTCTCGCCCACTCTCTCGCGCCCACTCTCTCACTCTCTCCCACTCTCTCTCTCGCCCACTCTCTCTCGCCCATTCTCTCACTCTCTCCCACTCTCTCTCTCGCCCACTCTCTCTCTCTCCCGCTCTCTTACTCTCTCCCACTCTCTCTCTCGCCCACTCTCTCTCGCCCACTCTATCACTCTCTCCGACTCTCTCTCGCCCACTCTCTCACTCTCTCCGACTCTCTCTCTCCCACTCTCTCTCTCGCCCACACTCTCTCGTCCACTCTCTCACTCTCTCCGACTCTCTCTCTCGCCCACTCTCTCTCTCGCCCACTCTCTCACTCTCTCCCAATCTCGCTATTGCACAGTCTCTCTCGCCCACACTCTCTCTCGCCCATTCTCTCTCTCTTCCCCACTCTCTCTCTCGCCCACTCTCTCACTCTCTCCCACTCTCTCTCTCACCCACTCTCTCACTCTCTCGCACAATCCCTCTCGCCCACTCACTCTCGCCCACTCTCTCCCACTCTCTCTCTCGCCCACTCTCTCTCGCCCATTCTCTCACTTTCTCCCACTCTCTCTCTCGCCCAATCTCTCACTCTCTCCCACTCTCTCTCTCACCCACACTCTCTCGTCCACTCTCTCACTCTCTCCCACTCTCTCTCTCGCCCATTCTCTCACTCTCTCCCACTCTGTCTCTCCCACACTCTCTAATGCCCACTCCCTCTCTCGCCCATTCTCTCACTCTCTCCCACACTCTCTCTTGCCCACTCTCTCTCGTGCCCACTCTCTGTCTCGCCCACTCTCTCACTCTCTCCCACTCTCTCTCTCGCCCACTCTCTCACTCTCTCCCACTCTGTCTCACCCACACTCTCTCTCTCGCCCACTCTCTAACTCTCTCCCACTCTCTCTCTCGCCCACTCTCTCACTCTCTCCCACTCTCTCTCTCACCAACTCTCTCACTCTGGCCCACTCTCTCTCGCCCACTCTCTCACTCGCGCCCATTCTCACTCTCGCCCACAATCTCACTCTCTCCCATTCTCTCTCGCCCACTCTCTCACTCTCGCGCACACTCTCTCTCACCCACTCTCTCACTCTCACCCAGTCTCACTCTCACCCACTCTCTGTCTCGAAACACTCTCTATTGCCCACTCTCTCTCTCGCCCAAACTCTCACTCTCGCCCACTCTCTCTCTCTCGCCCACTCTCTCTCTCGCCCACTATGTGCCTCTTCCCCCTCTAACTCCCACCCACATTCTCTCTCTCGCCCACTCACCCTGTCCATCGCTGACACTCTCTCACCCACTCCCTCTTGCCCACTGTCTTACTCCCGCCCACTCTCTCTCGCCCACACTCTCTCTCGCCCATTCTCTCTCTCTTCCCCACTCTCTTTCTCGCCCACTCTCTCACTCTCTCCCACTCTCTCTCTCGCCCACACTCTATCTCACCCACTGTCACTCTGCCCTCTCACTCACTCTCGCCTACACTCTCTCTCGCCCTCTCTGTCTCACCCCCACTCTCTCACTCCCACTCTCTCTCGCCCACTCTCTCACGCCCACTCTCTCACTCTCTCCCACTCTCTCACTCCCACACTCTCTCACCCACTCTCTCTCTCACCCACTCTCTCACTCTCTCCCGCTCTCTCTCTCGCCCACTCTCTCGCGCCCACTCTCTCACTCTCTCCCACTCTCTCTCTCGCCCACTCTCTCTCGCCCATTCTCTCACTCTCTCCCACTCTCTCTCTCGCCCACTCTCTCTCTCTCCCGCTCTCTTACTCTCTCCCACTCTCTCTCTCGCCCACTCTCTCTCGCCCACTCTATCACTCTCTCCGACTCTCTCTCGCCCACTCTCTCACTCTCTCCGACTCTCTCTCTCCCACTCTCTCTCTCGCCCACACTCTCTCGTCCACTCTCTCACTCTCTCCGACTCTCTCTCTCGCCCACTCTCTCTCTCGCCCACTCTCTCACTCTCTCCCAATCTCGCTATTGCACAGTCTCTCTCGCCCACACTCTCTCTCGCCCATTCTCTCTCTCTTCCCCACTCTCTCTCTCGCCCACTCTCTCACTCTCTCCCACTCTCTCTCTCACCCACTCTCTCACTCTCTCGCACAATCCCTCTCGCCCACTCACTCTCGCCCACTCTCTCCCACTCTCTCTCTCGCCCACTCTCTCTCGCCCATTCTCTCACTTTCTCCCACTCTCTCTCTCGCCCAATCTCTCACTCTCTCCCACTCTCTCTCTCACCCACACTCTCTCGTCCACTCTCTCACTCTCTCCCACTCTCTCTCTCGCCCATTCTCTCACTCTCTCCCACTCTGTCTCTCCCACACTCTCTAATGCCCACTCCCTCTCTCGCCCATTCTCTCACTCTCTCCCACACTCTCTCTTGCCCACTCTCTCTCGTGCCCACTCTCTGTCTCGCCCACTCTCTCACTCTCTCCCACTCTCTCTCTCGCCCACTCTCTCACTCTCTCCCACTCTGTCTCACCCACACTCTCTAATGCCCACTCTCTCTCGCCCAATCTCTCACTCTCTCCCACTCTCTCTCTCGCCCACTCTCTCTCGCCCATTCTCTCACTCTCTCCCACTCTCTCTCTCGCCCACTCTCTCACTCTCTCCCACTCTCTCTCTCGCCCACTCTATCACTCTCTCCCACTCTCTCTCTCGCCCACTCTCTCTCTCGCCCACTCTCTCACTCTCTCCCACTCTCTCTCTCGCCCACTCTCTCACTCTCTCCCACTCTCTCTCTCACCAACTCTCTCACTCTCGCCCACTCTCTCTCGCCCACTCTCTCACTCGCGCCCATTCTCACTCTCGCCCACAATCTCACTCTCTCCCATTCTCTCTCGCCCACTCTCTCACTCTTGCGCACACTCTCTCTCACCCACACTCTCACTCTCGCCCAGTCTCACTCTCACCCACTCTCTGTCTCGAAACACTCTCTATTGCCCACTCTCTCTCTCGCCCAAACTCTCACTCTCGCCCACTCTCTCTCTCTCGCCCACTCTCTCTCTCGCCCACTATGTGCCTCTTCCCCCTCTAACTCCCACCCACATTCTCTCTCTCGCCCACTCACCCTGTCCATCGCTGACACTCTCTCACCCACTCCCTCTTGCCCACTGTCTTACTCCCGCCCACTCTCTCTCGCCCACACTCTCTCTCGCCCATTCTCTCTCTCTTCCCCACTCTCTTTCTCGCCCACTCTCTCACTCTCTCCCACTCTCTCTCTCGCCCACACTCTATCTCACCCACTGTCACTCTGCCCTCTCACTCACTCTCGCCTACACTCTCTCTCGCCCTCTCTGTCTCACCCCCACTCTCTCACTCCCACTCTCTCTCGCCCACTCTCTCACGCCCACTCTCTCACTCTCTCCCACTCTCTCACTCCCACACTCTCTCACCCACTCTCTCTCTCACCCACTCTCTCACTCTCTCCCGCTCTCTCTCTCGCCCACTCTCTCGCGCCCACTCTCTCACTCTCTCCCACTCTCTCTCTCGCCCACTCTCTCTCGCCCATTCTCTCACTCTCTCCCACTCTCTCTCTCTCCCACTCTCTCTCTCGCCCATTCTCACACTCTCTCCCACACTCTCTCTCGCCCACTCTCTCTCTCGCCCATTCTCTCACTCTCTCCCACACTCTCTCTTGCCCACTCTCTCTCGCGCCCACTCTCTCTCTCGCCCAATCTCTCACTCTCTCCCACTCTCTCTCTCTCCCACTCTCTCTCTCGCCCATTCTCACACTCTCTCCCACACTCTCTCTCGCCCACTCTCTCTCTCGCCCATTCTCTCACTCTCTCCCACTCTCTCTCTCGCCCACTCTCTCTCGCCCATTCTCTCACTCTCTCCCACTCTCTCTCTCTCCCACTCTCTCTCTCGTCCATTCTCACACTCTCTCCCACACTCTCTCTCGCCCACTCTCTCTCTCGCCCATTCTCTCACTCTCTCCCACACTCTCTCTTGCCCACTCTCTCTCGCGCCCACTCTCTCTCTCGCCCAATCTCTCACTCTCTCCCACTCTCTCTCTCTCCCACTCTCTCTCTCGCCCATTCTCACACTCTCTCCCACACTCTCTCTCGCCCACTCTCTCTCTCGCCCATTCTCTCACTCTCTCCCACACTCTCTCTTGCCCACTCTCTCTCGCGCCCACTGTCTCTCTCGCCCAATCTCTCACTCTCTCCCACTCTCTCTCTCTCCCACTCTCTCTCTCGCCCATTCTCTCATTCTCTCCCACACTCTCTCTCGCCCACTCTCTCTCTCGCACACTCTCTCACTCTCTCCCACTCTCTCTCTCGCCCACTCTCTCACTCTCTCCCACTCTCTCTCTCGCCCTCTAATCACTCTCTCCCACACTCTCTCTCTCGCCCACTCTCTCACTCTCGCCGACTCTCTCTCGCCCACTCTCTCACTCTCTTGCACTCTCTCTCTCGCCCACTCTCTCGCGCCCACTCTCTCACTCTCTCCCACTCTCTCTCTCGCCCACTCTCTCTCGCCCACTCTCTCACTCTCTCCGACTCTCTCTCGCCCACTCTCTCACTCTCTCCCATTCTCTCTCTCGCCCACTCTCTCACTCTCGCCCCTCTCTATCTCTCACCCAGTCTCCCTGTCTCGCCCACTCTCCCTCGCCCACTCTCTCTCTCTCTCCCCCAATCTCTCTCACACCCACTCTCTCTCCCGCCCACTCTCTCACTCTCTCCCACTCACTCTCTCGCCCACTCTCTTACTCTCTCCCACTCTCTCTCTCTCCCACTCTATCACTCTCTCCCATTCTCTCTCTCGCCCACTCTATCACTCTCTCCGACTCTCTCTTGCCCACTCTCTCACTCTCTCCCATTCTCTCTCTCGCCCACTCTCTCACTCTCGCCCCTCTCTATCTCTCACCCAGTCTCCCTCTCTCGCCCACTCTCCCTCGCCCACTCTCTCTCTCTCCCCCAATCTCTCTCACATCCACTCTCTCTATCGCCCATGCTCTCTCTCTCTCTCCCGCCCACTCTCTCACTCTCTCCCACTCTCTCTCTCGCCCAATCTCTCACTCTCTCCCACTCTCTCTCTCTCCCACGCTCTCTCGCCCATTCTCTCACTCTCTCCCACACTCTCTAATGCCCACTCTCTCTCGCCCAATCTCTCACTCTATCCCACACTCTCTCTCGCCCACTCTCTCTCTCTCTCCCACTCTCTCTCTCGCCCACTCTCTCAATCTCTCCCACTCTCTCTCTCGCCCACTCTCTCTCGCCCATTCTTTCACTCTCTCCCACTCTCTCTCTCGCCCACTCTCTCTCGCCCGGTCTCTCACTCTCTCCCACTCTCTCTCTCGCCCACTCTCTCTCGCCCACTCTATCACTCTCTCCGACTCTCTCTCGCCCACTCTCTCACTCTCTCCGACTCTCTCTCTCCCACTCTCCTCTCGCCCACACTCTCTCGTCCACTCTCTCTCTCTTCCCCACTCTCTCTCTCGCCCACTCTCTCACTCTCTCCCACTCTCTCTCTCGCCCACTCTCTCACTCTCTCCCACTCTCTCTCTCGCCCACTCTCTCTCGCCCATTCTCTCACTTTCTCCCACTTTCTCTCTCGCCCAATCTCTCACTCTCTCCCACTCTCTCTCTCACCCACACTCTCTCGTCCACTCTCTCACTCTCTCCCACTCTCTCTCTCGCCCACTCACTCGCTCTCTCCGACTCTCTCTCGCCCATTCTCTCACTCACTCGCACACTCTCTCTTGCCCACTCTCTCTCGTGCCCACTCTCTCTCTCGCCCACTCTCTCACTCTCTCCCACTCTGTCTCGCCCACACTCCCTAATGCCCACTCTCTCTCGCCCAATCTCTCACTCTCTCCCACTCTCTCTCTCGCCCACTCTCTCTCGCCCATTCTCTCACTCTCTCCCACTCTCTCTCTCGCCCACTGTCTCACTCGCCCACTGTCTCTCTCGCCCACTCTCTCACTCTCTCCCACTCTCTCTCTCGCCCACTCTCTCACTCTCTCCCACTCTCTCTCTCGCCCACTCTCTCTCTCGCCCACTCTCTCTCGCCCATTCTCTCACTCTCTCCCACTCTCTCTTTCGCCCACTCTCTCGCGCCCACTCTCTCACTCTCTCCCACTCTCTCTCTCGCCCACTCTCTCTCGCCCACTATCTCACTCTCTCCGACTCTCTCTCGCCCACTCTCTCACTCTCTCCCATTCTCTCTCTCGCCCACTCTCTCACTCTCGCCCCTCTCTATCTCTCACCCAGTCTCCCTGTCTCGCCCACTCTCCCTCGCCCACTCTCTCTCTCTCTCCCCCAATCTCTCTCACACCCACTCTCTCTCTCGCCCATTCTCTCTCTCTCTCCCGCCCACTCTCTCACTCTCTCCCACTCTCTCTCTCGCCCACTCTCTTACTCTCTCCCACTCTCTCTCTCTCCCACTCTCTCACTCTCTCCCACTCTCTCTCTCGCCCACTCTCTCTCGCCCACTCTCTCACTCTCTCCGACTCTCTCTTGCCCACTCTCTCACTCTCTCCCATTCTCTCTCTCGCCCACTCTCTCACTCTCGCCCCTCTCTATCTCTCACCCAGTCTCCCTCTCTCGCCCACTCTCCCTCGCCCACACTCTCTCTCTCCCCCAATCTCTCTCACATCCACTCTCTCTCTCGCCCATGCTCTCTCTCTCTCTCCCGCCCACTCTCTCACTCTCTCCCACTCTCTCTCTCGCCCAATCTCTCACTCTCTCCCACTCTCTCTCTCTCCCACGCTCTCTCGCCCATTCTCTCACTCTCTCCCACACTCTCTAATGCCCACTCTCTCTCGCCCAATCTCTCACTCTATCCCACACTCTCTCTCGCCCACTCTCTCACTCTCTCCGACTCTCTCTCTCCCACTCTCTCACTCTCTCCCACTCTCTCTCTCGCCCACTCTCTCTCTCTCTCCCACTCTCTCTCTCGCCCACTCTCTCAATCTCTCCCACTCTCTCTCTCGCCCACTCTCTCCCACTCTCTCTCTCGCCCACTCTCTCTCGCCCGCTCTCTCACTCTCTCCCACTCTCTCTCTCGCCCACTCTCTCTCGCCCACTCTATCACTCTCTCCGACTCTCTCTCGCCCACTCTCTCACTCTCTCCGACTCTCTCTCTCCCACTCTCCTCTCGCCCACACTCTCTCGTCCACTCTCTCTCTCTTCCCCACTCTCTCTCTCGCCCACTCTCTCACTCTCTCCCACTCTCTCTCTCGCCCACTCTCTCACTCTCTCCCACTCTCTCTCTCGCCCACTCTCTCTCGCCCATTCTCTCACTTACTCCCCCTGTCTCTCTCGCCCACTCTCTCACTCTCTCCCACTCTGTCTCGCCCACACTCCCTAATGCCCACTCTCTCTCGCCCAATCTCTCACTCTCTCCCACTCTCTCTCTCGCCCACTCTCTCTCGCCCATTCTCTCACTCTCTCCCACTCTCTCTCTCGCCCACTGTCTCACTCGCCCACTGTCTCTCTCGCCCACTCTCTCACTCTCTCCCACTCTCTCTCTCGCCCACTCTCTCACTCTCTCCCACTCTCTCTCTCGCCCACTCTCTCTCTCGCCCACACTCTCTCGCCCATTCTCTCACTCTCTCCCACTCTCTCTTTCGCCCACTCTCTCGCGCTCACTCTCTCACTCTCTCCCACTCTCTCTCTCGCCCACTCTCTCTCGCCCACTCTCTCAATCTCTCCGACTCTCTCTCGCCCACTCTCTCACTCTCTCCGACTCTCTCTCTCCCACTCTCTCTCTCGCCCACTCTCTCTCTCGCCCACTCTCTCACTCTCTCCCACACTCTCTCTCGCCCACTCTCTCTCGCCCACTCTCTCACTCTCTCTCACCCTCTCTCTCGCCCAGTCTCTCTCGCCCACACTCTCTCTCGCCCATTCTCTCTCTCTTCCCCACTCTCTCTCGCCCACTCTCTCACTCTCTCCCACTCTCTCTCTCGCCCACTCTCTCACTCTCTCCCACTCTCTCTCTCGCTCACTCTCTCTCTCGCCCACTCTCTCACTCTCTCCCACTCTCTCTCTCGTCCACTCTCTCATTCTCTCCCACTCTCTCTCTCGCCGACTCTCTCACTCTCTCCCATTCTCTCTCTCCCACACTCTCCCTCTCCCACTCTCTCTCTCTCCCACTCTCTCTCTCGCCCACTCTCTCACTCTCTCCCACACTCTCTCTCGCCCACTCTCTCTCGCCCACTCTCTCTCTCTCGCCCAGTCTCTCTCGCCCACACTCTCTCTCGCCCATTCTCTCTCTCTTCCCCACTCTCTCTCTAGCCCACTCTCTCACTCTCTCCCACACTCTCTCTCACGCCCACACTCTGTCTCACCCACTCTCACTCTGCCCCCTCACTCACTCTCGCCCACACTCGCTCTCGCCCTCTCTGTCTCACCCCCACTCTCTCACTCCCACTCTCTCTCGCCCACTCTCTGTCACACACTCTCCCACCCACTCAATCTCTCACCCACTCTCTCACTCTCGCCCATTCTCTCTCTCTCACCCACTCTCTCTCTCTCGCCCACTCTCTCTCTAGCCTTCACTCTCTTCCACCACTCTCTGTCGCCTACTCTTTCTCTTGCCTACTCTTTCTCTATCGCGCACACTCTCTCTCGCCCACACTATCTCGCCCTCCCTCCCTCTCGCCCTCCCTCTCTCTCGCCCACTCTCTCTCTTGCCCACTCTCTCTCTCGCGCACACTCTCTCGTCCACTCTCTCTCTCTCTCCCACTCTCTCTCTCGCCCACTCTCTCTCTCGCCAACTCTCTCACTCTCTCCCACTCTCTCTCTCGCCCACTCTCTCACTCTCTCCCACTCTCTCTCTCTCACTCTGTCTCGCCCACACTCTCTAATGCACACTCTCTCTCTCGCCCATTCTCTCACTCGCTCCCACACTCTCTCTTGCCGACTCTCTCTCGCGCCCACTCTCTGTCTCGCCCACTCTCTCACTCTCTCCCACTCTCTCTCTCGCCCACTCTCTCACTGTCTCCCACTCTCTCTCTCGCCCATTCTCTCACTCTCTCCCACACTCTCTCTTGCTCACACTCTCTCGTGCCCACTATCTGTCTCGCCCACTCTCTCACTCTCTCCCACTCTCTCTCTCGCCCACTCTCTCACTCTCTTCCACTCTGTCTCGCCCACACTCTCTAATGCCCACTCTCTCTCGCCCAATCTCTCACTCTCTCCCACTCTCTCTCTCGCCCACTCTCTCTCGCCCATTCTCTCACTCTCTCCCACTCTCTCTCTCGCCCACTGTCTCACACGCCCACTGTCTCTCTCGCCCACTCTCTCACTCTCTCCCACTCTCTCTCTCGCCCACTCTCTCACTCTCTCCCACTCTCTCTCTCGCCCACTCTCTCTCTCGCCCACTCTCTCTCGCCCATTCTCTCACTCTCTCCCACTCTCTCTTTCGCCTACTCTCTCGCGCTCACTCTCTCACGGTCTCCCACTCTGTCTCTCGCCCACTCTCTCTCGCCCACTCTCTCACTCTCTCCGACTCTCTCTCGCCCACTCTCTCACTCTCTCCGACTCTCTCTCTCCCACTCTCTCTCTCGCCCACTCTCTCTCTCGCCCACTCTCCCACTCTCTCCCACACTCTCTCTCGCCCACTCTCTCTCGCCCACTCTCTCACTCTCTCCCACACTCTCTTTCGCCCACTCTCTCTCGCCCACTCTCTCACTCTCTCCCACTCTCTCTCTCTCGCCCACACTCTATCTCACCCACTCTCACTCTGCCCCCACACTCACTCTCGCCCACACTCGCTCTCGCCCTCTCTGTCTCACCCCCACTCTCTCACTCCCACTCTCTCTCGCCCACTCTCTGTCACACACTCTCCCACCCACTCAATCTCTCACCCACTCTCTCACTCTCGCCCATTCTCTCTCTCTCACCCACTCTCTCTCTCTCTCGCCCACTCTCTCTCGCCCGGTCTCTCACTCTCTCCCACTCTCTCTCTCGCCCACTCTCTCTCGCCCACTCTATCACTCTCTCCGACTCTCTCTCGCCCACTCTCTCACTCTCTCCGACTCTCTCTCTCCCACTCTCCTCTCGCCCACACTCTCTCGTCCACTCTCTCTCTCTTCCCCACTCTCTCTCTCGCCCACTCTCTCACTCTCTCCCACTCTCTCTCTCGCCCACTCTCTCACTCTCTCCCACTCTCTCTCTCGCCCACTCTCTCTCGCCCATTCTCTCACTTTCTCCCACTTTCTCTCTCGCCCAATCTCTCACTCTCTCCAACTCTCTCTCTCACCCACACTCTCTGGTCCACTCTCTCACTCTCTCCCACTCTCTCTCTCGCCCACTCACTCGCTCTCTCCGACTCTCTCTCGCCCATTCTCTCACTCACTCGCACACTCTCTCTTGCCCACTCTCTCTCGCGCCCACTCTCTCTCTCGCCCACTCTCTCACTCTCTCCCACTCTGCCTCGCCCACACTCCCTAATGCCCACTCTCTCTCGCCCAATCTCTCACTCTCTCCCACTCTCTCTCTCGCCCACTCTCTCTCGCCCATTCTCTCACTCTCTCCCACTCTCTCTCTCGCCCACTGTCTCACTCGCCCACTGTCTCTCTCGCCCACTCTCTCACTCTCTCCCACTCTCTCTCTCGCCCACTCTCTCACTCTCTCCCACTCTCTCTCTCGCCCACTCTCTCTCTCGCCCACTCTCTCTCGCCCATTCTCTCACTCTCTCCCACTCTCTCTTTCGCCCACTCTCTCGCGCCCACTCTCTCACTCTCTCCCACTCTCTCTCTCGCCCACTCTCTCTCGCCCACTCTCTCACTCTCTCCGACTCTCTCTCGCCCACTCTCTCACTCTCTCCCATTCTCTCTCTCGCCCACTCTCTCACTCTCGCCCCTCTCTATCTCTCACCCAGTCTCCCTGTCTCGCCCACTCTCCCTCGCCCACTCTCTCTCTCTCTCCCCCAATCTCTCTCACACCCACTCTCTCTCTCGCCCATTCTCTCTCTCTCTCCCACCCACTCTCTCACTCTCTCCCACTCTCTCTCTCGCCCACTCTCTTACTCTCTCCCACTCTCTCTCTCTCCCACTCTCTCACTCTCTCCCACACTCTCTCTCGCCCACTCTCTCTCGCCCACTCTCTCACTCTCTCCGACTCTCTCTTGCCCACTCTCTCACTCTCTCCCATTCTCTCTCTCGCCCACTCTCTCACTCTCGCCCCTCTCTATCTCTCACCCAGTCTCCCTCTCTCGCCCACTCTCCCTCGCCCACTCTCTCTCTCTCCCCCAATCTCTCTCACATCCACTCTCTCTCTCGCCCATGCTCTCTCTCTCTCTCCCGCCCACTCTCTCACTCTCTCCCACTCTCTCTCTCGCCCAATCTCTCACTCTCTCCCACTCTCTCTCTCTCCCAAGCTCTCTCGCCCATTCTCTCACTCTCTCCCACTCTCTCTAATGCCCACTCTATCTCGCCCAATCTCTCACTCTATCCCACACTCTCTCTCGCCCACTCTCTCACTCTCTCCGACTCTCTCTCTCCCACTCTCTCACTCTCTCCCACTCTCTCTCTCGCCCACTCTCTCTCTCTCTCCCACTCTCTCTCTCGCCCACTCTCTCAATCTCTCCCACTCTCTCTCTCGCCCACTCTCTCTCGCCCATTCTTTCACTCTCTCCCACTCTCTCTCTCGCCCACTCTCTCTCGCCCGCTCTCTCACTCTCTCCCACTCTCTCTCTCGCCCACTCTCTCTCGCCCACTCTATCACTCTCTCCGACTCTCTCTCGCCCACTCTCTCACTCTCTCCGACTCTCTCTCTCCCACTCTCCTCTCGCCCACACTCTCTCGTCCACTCTCTCTCTCTTCCCCACTCTCTCTCTCGCCCACTCTCTCACTCTCTCCCACTCTCTCTCTCGCCCACTCTCTCACTCTCTCCCACTCTCTCTCTCGCCCACTCTCTCTCGCCCATTCTCTCACTTACTCCCACTCTCTCTCTCGCCCAATCTCTCACTCTCTCCCACTCTCTCTCTCACCCACACTCTCTCGTCCACTCTCTCACTCTCTCCCACTCACTCTCTCGCCCACTCACTCGCTCTCTCCGACTCTCTCTCACCCATTCTCACACTCACTCGCACACTCTCTCTTGCCCACTCTCTCTCGTGCCCACTCTCTGTCTCGCCCACTCTCTCACTCTCTCCCACTCTCTCTCTCGCCCACTCTCTCACTCTCTCCCACTCTGTCTCGCCCACACTCCCTAATGCCCACTCTCTCTCGCCCAATCTCTCACTCTCTCCCACTCTCTCTCTCGCCCACTCTCTCTCGCCCATTCTCTCACTCTCTCCCACTCTCTCTCTCGCCCACTGTCTCACTCGCCCACTGTCTCTCTCGCCCACTCTCTCACTCTCGCCCACTGTCTCTCTCGCCCACTCTCTCACTCTCTCCCACTCTCTCTCTCCCACTCTCTCACTCTCTCCCACTCTCTCTCTCGCCCACTCTCTCTCTCTCTCCCACTCTCTCTCTCGCCCACTCTCTCACTCTCTCCCACTCTCTCTCTCGCCCACTCTCTCACTCTCTCCGACTCTCTCTCCCACTCTCTCACTCTCTCCCACTCTCTCTCTCACCCACACTCTCTCGTCCACTCTCTCACTCTCTCCCACTCTCTCTCTCGCCCATTCTCTCACTCTCTCCCACTCTGTCTGTCCCACACTCTCTAATGCCCACTCCCTCTCTCGCCCATTCTCTCACTCTCTCCCACACTCTCTCTTGCTCACTCTCTCACTCTCTCCCACTCTGTCTCGCCCACACTCTCTAATGCCCACTCTCTCTCGCCTAATCTCTCACTCTCTCCCACTCTCTCTCTCGCCCACTCTCTCTCGCCCATTCTCTCACTCTCTCCCACTCTCTCTCTCGCCCACTCTCTCACTCTCTCCCACTCTCTCTCTCGCCCACTCTATCACTCTCTCCCATTCTCTCTCTCGCCCACTCTCTCTCTCGCCCACTCTCTCACTCTCTCCCACTCTCTCTCTCGCCCACTCTCTCACTCTCTCCCACTCTCTCTCTCACCAACTCTCTCACTCTCGCCCACTCTCTCTCGCCCACTCTCTCACTCGCGCCCATTCTCACTCTCGCCCACAATCTCACTCTCTCCCATTCTCTCTCGCCCACGCTCTCACTCTCGCCCACACTCTCTCTCACCCACTCTCTCACTCTCGCCCAGTCTCACTCTCACCCACTCTCTGTCTCGAAACACTCTCTATTGCCCACTCTCTCTCTCGCCCAAACTCTCACTCTCGCCCACTCTCTCTCTCGCCCACTCTCTCACTCTCTCCCACTCTCTCTCTCACCAACTCTCTCACTCTCGCCCACTCTCTCTCGCCCACTCTCTCACTCTCGCCCACACTCTCTCTCGCCCAATCTCTCACTCTCTCCCACTCTCTCTCTCACCCACACTCTCTCGTCCACTCTCTCACTCTCTCCCACTCACTCTCTCGCCCACTCACTCGCTCTCTCCGACTCTCTCTCGCCCATTCTCTCACTCACTCGCACACTCTCTCTTGCCCACTCTCTCTCGTGCCCACTCTCTGTCTCGCCCACTCTCTCACTCTCTCCCACTCTCTCTCTCGCCCACTCTCTCACTCTCTCCCACTCTGTCTCGCCCACACTCCCTAATGCCCACTCTCTCTCGCCCAATCTCTCACTCTCTCCCACTCTCTCTCTCGCCCACTCTCTCTCGCCCATTCTCTCACTCTCTCCCACTCTCTCTCTCGACCACTGTCTCACTCGCCCACTGTCTCTCTCGCCCACTCTCTCACTCTCTCCCACTCTCTCTCTCGCCCACTCTCTCACTCTCTCCCACTCTCTGTCTCGCCCACTCTCTCTCTCGCCCACTCTCTCTCGCCCATTCTCTCACTCTCTCCCACTCTCTCTTTCGCCCACTCTCTCGCGCTCACTCTCTCACTCTCTCCCACTCTCTCTCTCGCCCATTCTCTCTCGCCCACTCTCTCACTCTCTCCGACTCTCTCTCGCCCACTCTCTCACTCTCTCCGACTCTCTCTCTCCCACTCTCTCTCTCGCCCACTCTCTCTCTCGCCCACTCTCTCACTCTCTCCCACACTCTCTCTCGCCCACTCTCTCTCGCCCACTCTCTCACTCTCTCTCACCCTCTCTCTCGCCCAGTCTCTCTCGCCCACACTCTCTCTCGCCCATTCTCTCTCTCTTCCCCACTCTCTCTCGCCCACTCTCTCACTCTCTCCCACTCTCTCTCTCGCCCACTCTCTCACTCTCTCCCACTCTCTCTCTCGCTCACTCTCTCTCTCGCCCACTCTCTCACTCTCTCCCACTCTCTCTCTCGTCCACTCTCTCATTCTCTCCCACTCTCTCTCTCGCCGACTCTCTCACTCTCTCCCATTCTCTCTCTCCCACACTCTCCCTCTCCCACTCTCTCTCTCTCCCACTCTCTCTCTCGCCCACTCTCTCACTCTCTCCCACACTCTCTCTCGCCCACTCTCTCTCGCCCACTCTCTCTCTCTCGCCCAGTCTCTCTCGCCCACACTCTCTCTCGCCCATTCTCTCTCTCTTCCCCACTCTCTCTCTCGCCCACTCTCTCTCGCCCACTCTCTCACTCGCGCCCATTCTCACTCTCGCCCACAATCTCACTCT